>NW_026877022.1:0-20297 GCF_032173495.1 Musca vetustissima | reverse complement strand
CCTGTGGTCTCCATACAGACCAATTGGTCTATAATGAAGACCTGTGGTCTCCATATAGACCAATTGGTCTATAATGAAGACCTGTGGTCTCCATATAGACCAATTGGTCTATAATGAAGACCTGTGGTCTCCATATAGACCAATTGGTCTATAATGAAGACCTGTGGTCTCCATATAGACCAATTGGTCTATAATGAAGACCTGTGGTCTCCATATAGACCAATTGGTCTATAATGAAGACCTGTGGTCTCCATATAGACCAATTGGTCTATAATGAAGACCTGTGGTCTCCATATAGACCAATTGGTCTATAATGAAGACCTGTGGTCTCCATATAGACCAATTGGTCTATAATGAAGACCTGTGGTCTCCATATAGACCAATTGGTCTATAATGAAGACCTGTGGTCTCCATATAGACCAATTGGTCTATAATGAAGACCTGTGGTCTCCATATAGACCAATTGGTCTATAATGAAGACCTGTGGTCTCCATATAGACCAATTGGTCTATAATGAAGACCTGTGGTCTCCATATAGACCAATTGGTCTATAATGAAGACCTGTGGTCTCCATATAGACCAATTGGTCTATAATGAAGACCTGTGGTCTCCATATAGACCAATTGGTCTATAATGAAGACCTGTGGTCTCCATATAGACCAATTGGTCTATAATGAAGACCTGTGGTCTCCATATAGACCAATTGGTCTATAATGAAGACCTGTGGTCTCCATATAGACCAATTGGTCTATAATGAAGACCTGTGGTCTATAATGAAGTCCTGTGGTCTCCATATAGACCAATTGGTCTATAATGAAGACCTGTGGTCTCCATATAGACCAATTGGTCTATAATGAAGACCTGTGGTCTCCATATAGACCAATTGGTCTATAATGAAGACCTGTGGTCTCCACATAGACCAATTGGTCTATATACAGACCAATTGGTCTATACTGAAGACCTGTGGTCTCCATATAGACCAATTGGTCTATAATGAAGACCTGTGGTCTCCATATAGACCAATTGGTCTATAATGAAGACCTGTGGTCTCGATATAGACTTAGTGGTCTACAATGAAGACCTGTGGTCTCTATACAAATCAATTGGTCTATAATGAAGACCTGCGGCCTCCAAACAGACCAATTCGTCTACTATGGTGACATGTGGTATCCATACAGACCAATTGGTCTATAATGAAGACCTGTGGTCCCCATACAGACTAATTGGTCTATAATGAAGACCTGTGGTCTTCACATACAATTTTCTAGAATAAAGACCTAAGGTTTCTATACAGACCAGAGTGTCTCCCCTCTGTTCTCTAGTAGGAGTCCTACCGATTTTTTATTTTATTTAAAAAAATTGTTTACAGATCGATGTTCGAGATTATCAGCAGCTATTGGATTTACAGGAGAAGATTACCGCAGATTTGGGTGATGTCACTATTCTGGTCAACAATGCCGGTATTTTAACCCTGTCCTCTGTGGAAAACCCTCCTGCCCATGAAGTTCAACGTATGATAAATGTCAATTTAACGGCTCCGATTTATGTAAGATTTCCTTCAACGATAAAAAAAACATGAATTTTTAATCAATCCCCTTTTATCTCCAGACAACCCAAATATTTCTGCCGAAAATGAAACAACTTAATCGTGGCTATATTGTTAATATATCTTCAATATTGTCCATGTATCCTCATTATTTTTTCAATGTTTATGGAGCTACAAAGGCTGCCTTGCGTTATATTACCTCATGTTTACGCATCGACTTATTGGAATCTGGGAGCGATGTTAGAGCCATTACCATTTGTCCATCATTTCTTACCACAAATAAACGGATTCATGAGCTGCTCAAAGTTTTTCGATTACATCGACTGTTATGCGATATAGACGGTAGTATTGTGGCCCAGTATATTATCGAGGCAATGCTGCGAGGTGAGGAGGAGTTGACAGTGCCTCGGGTATTCATACTGTGTTATCGTTTATTGGCGTAAGTTATTCTAATATGCATATTTTTTTAATAATCGTATTTTGCAGTTAGTAATGACCTATGGACTGCAATTGATTAAGTCAGTGACATATACATATTATTATATATTTTTTTTTAATTTTTTTACAGTACCCTACCAATTTCAATGATAGAGATGATACTTGCCACAATAGGCAAATTTGCTGGAGTCAAAAATAATCAAAAAAGTGCTTTGCCTCTTTTGGAAGCTGATGACATTAAAACGTATTTTTGAGTAAAACTAGCACGGAGATTGAAAATTATAATTGAAACTAGATGAACACATACGTCAAGACAAACGTAACTATTTTGATACAAAAAAAAAAAAAATAAATGGGAAATATTTTATACAAAATACCAAAATATCGAATTATGAGGTATTTTAATGGGGGCTACGCTGAAACTTGAGCCAACATTCATGATTTTTGGTTAGGAAAATTTCTACCCAATTAAAATCCAAAATATAACCAGTAAGGAAAGTAGTAAAGTCGGACTGAGCCGATTATATACCCTTCACATCTTTTTCACATCATTCAGTACCCTTTGCCGAATTTCGTGCAAATCGAAAGATATATAGGGACTTTGGTGCCCCATTTACCTTAAATCGGCCGAAAATATATATGGGAGCTATATCTAAATCTGACCCGATTTTCTCAAAACTTGCCACACGTCATTCCAAACTCAATTCAGCACACTATGCTAAACTTCGTGAATATCGTAATATATATAGAGACTTTGGTGCACTATTTACATAAAATCGGACGAAAATATATATGGGAACTACAACTCTATCTGACCCGATTTTTTTGAAAATTAGCACACATCATTATTGTTCTTATTCAGTGCCCTAAGCAAAATTTTGTGGAAATCGAAGGAAATGTAGGCGCTTTCGTACACTATTTACATAAAATCGGGCGAAACTATATATGGGAGCTATATCTAAATCTGAACCGATTTATACGAAACTCAGCACATATCATTCTAAACTTAATTGAGTGCGCTATGCCAAATTTCGTGCAAATAGAAAGATATATTGGCACTTCGGTACACAATTTACCTTTAATCGGACGAAAATATATATGGGAGCTATATCTAAATCTGAACCGATTTTTTTCCAATTTCAATAAGGTTTGTCCTTGGGCCTAATCATAAATGTGACCTGTACATTGCTCACAAAAATACATGGACGGACGGGCATGCGTAAATCGACTTAGAAAGTGATTCTATGCATATTATCAATAGGAACCATGGGTGTATCGATATACACCCATTCCTTTTGCCTGTTACAAACATATGCACAAAGACATAATACCCTGTACCACAGTGTGGTGAAGGGTATAAAAATACAGCCAATTAGTTTGAAAATCGTTACCGAACTCCTTCATTTAACAAAATATGGGAGTCAGCATTATGTAGTGGCTTTTCCAAATCTGATATATTCCATTTTCAATTCCACACATCCTAGGAATAGTAGAATTTTCTGTGAAAATTTGCAATGCTCTAATGCGATATATTGAAAATATATTTCAAGAATTTTTTCACCCTTTAAATGTCAAAACTACAACTATTGCGGGTTGAAAATTCGGCTAGGAATTTCGAAATGCCCAAAAAAGCTGGAACTATCAGGTGGCCTAGCAATACAGTTAGTGTTGTCTAGGTGTGAAATATATATCTATATAATACTGTGATAGAGAGTATTATCTTTTAATGTATTTGTAAGTTTAGAAGGACCTCAAAGTGCCATCTGCCATCATTAGACTTAGAGAGGACCCTTTCAGGTCTAACATCCCTGGTTCAACTCAATAAGTCTTTTGTCTCTGGTAGGCCTCAATGAATCGTTTGCCCTGTCAATAGAAGACTTCATGAGGTCTTCTGTCCACAGAAAATGCCCTATGCCTGTTCAAGAAAATGCTGTCCACAGAAAATGCCTTATGCCTATAGAGACCTATCTATGCAAAACCTCAAGAGATCTCCTGTCTAAAGAAAACCTCAAAAGATATTTTATCTCTGGCAGACCTCAAGATATATTGAAGCTATAGAAGACCTCAAGAGGTCTTTTGTCTATAAAAAACTTCAAGAGGTGTTATGTCTATAGAATACCTCAAGAGGCCTTCTGTCTATAGATGTCCTCAAGATGTCTTCTGTCTTAAGAAGACCTCAATATGTCGTCTTTCTATAGAAGTATGTCTTCTGTCTTTAGAAGACTTCAAGATATCATCTGTCCACAGGAGACCTAAAGAGATCCTCTGTCTATAGACGACCTGAAGAGATCTTCTGTCTACCGTAGACCTCAAGAGGCCTTCTGCCTATAGAATACCTCAAGTAGTCTTCTATCCATAGAAGACATCATGTGGTCTTCTGTCCATTGAAGGCCCCAAGAGGTCCTTTGTCTACAAAAGACCTCAAGAGGTGTTGTGTTTTTAGAAGACGTCAAGAGGTGATCTGTCTTTAGAAGTCCTCAAGAGGTCGTCTGTCTTTAGAATACCTCAAGAGGTTTTTTTGTCTATAGAAGACCTTGAAATGTCTAATAATTGTTTTTATAAAAACAACAAACTGGGATTCAGCTTGACTATTTTGCAAAAACAAAAATACAAAACCCGCCAACACTACCCTGTACCACACTGTGATACAGGGTATTATGTCTTTATGCATATATTTGTAACAGGCAAAAGTAATCGAGATATACCCATAGTTCATTTTGAGAATATGCATACAACCACTTTCTGGGTGGATTTACGCAAGTCCGTCTGTCCGTCCATGTATTTTTGTGAACAAAGTACAGGTCACATTTATGATCCGATTTGGATGAAATTTGGCATAGGTCACTTATTTGGCCCGAGGACGAACCCTATCGAAATTGGTTCAGATTTAGATATAGCTCCCATATATAGTTTCGTCCGATTTTATGTAAATGATGCACCAAACTCCCAATATTTGTCCGATTGAGACAACATTTTGCACAGAGTACTGAATTAGGTCCAGGCTAATGTCTGCGAAGTTTTGTTAAAATCCGTTCAGATTTAGAT
This sequence comes from Musca vetustissima, assembly GCF_032173495.1. Lineage (NCBI taxonomy): Eukaryota > Metazoa > Arthropoda > Insecta > Diptera > Muscidae > Musca > Musca vetustissima. Next base: position 15,268 of record NW_026877022.1, on the reverse strand, counting down.
ATAGCTCCCATATATGGTTTCGACCTATTTTTTGTGAATGATACACCAAACTTCAATATTTGTCCGATTGGGACAAAATTTTGCACAGAGTACATAATAACGTCCAGATTGATGTATGTGAAGTTTTTTTGGAATCGGTTCAAATTTGGATACAGCTCCCATATATAGTTTCGTCCGATTTTTTGTGTGAATGATATCTGGCCGATTGAGCAAAATTTTGCATACCGAATGCAATATTGGATATTGTAGATATTTACATCTGTTGTATGTGCCCAAAGTGGTGTAGGGCAGCAACGTACACAGGATTTCATTTTGGGGGGGCACGGTAGTACAAAATGAAAAAATTCGCTGTTGCAAACATAAACTTACTGTGAAAAAATTTCATTTCATGACTTTTGAGCTTTCCTTACTGGTTTATACATTAATTATTTCTCTCTTTTTTGTAATAACTCTCCCATTGAAACATGAAGGTGTTGAAATATATCTTTAACTTTTGTTTTTTGCCTAACGCTTATCCTTTACCCACTGTGGAAGTCATGTCACGTATTTTATTAAACATGTCTGCTGTCATGTTAGATGTTGTCGTAAGTGATGACGATGACCAGCAGACGGGCTGTTGCTTTTCCTGCATAAAGTGAAGTGACGCTATTGATGACTAAAATTATGTTTTCAATCATATTCAGTAATAACAACAATGGCGGGACGCCAGTGTACATAAGTATTCTGAAACTGCACTATGGGGACACATGGTCAGAGAAGTTAGATGAAGAAGAAATGGATTTTGATACTACTAAATACATGCGTATCGATTTTTTAAGAAAATTAAAAAAACACGCTTGTCGATTCGTTTAAAAAATAGATTTGAAACTTTTTTAAAAACCCTCAGTTTTGATATGTTGTCCTTAAAAATTTATTAAAATATAAACCACGCTTGCCGACTTTGAAAACATATTTTAAGAAATCCTCACTTATCATTCAGAATATATAGTAAAAATGTTCGAAACGGACGAACTTTTTATAACCACCACGTGGTATCGTTAAAAATTCCTTAAATCGGTCGTTGCATTTATATTAGGACTATGTTATTGCAGTATGTGGTAGTAGGTTGTTCGCGCTCGGAAAAAGATAAGATTCCAAATTGCAGATACCAATGTTGCAAACTAGAACAGAAACTTCAACATACGGAAAATTAAACAGGATATTTATATGTGGGCTATTTGAAGAAAAAAACCAGTAAGGAAAGTAGCAAAGTCGGTCGGGGCCGACTATAGATACCCTTCACCACTTTGAGTATATTCAACAGATGAATCCTAACAGACGTCGCATTTTTAAAGGACCAGTAAAATGAACATAAACACGTCATTCTGCAACCGATACTAAATTGTTCATTTGGGACTTTTGGTCATATACAGGGACTTTTGTGCACAATTTACCTTAAATCGGACGAAAATATATATGAGATCTATATCTAAATCTGAACCGATTTTCAGGAAACTTAACACACATCATTCTATACCTAATTTGTTAAATCGACTCAAAAAGTGATTCTATGCATATTCCCAAAAGGAACCATGTGTCTATCTCGTTTCCTTTTGCCAGTTACAAACATATGCACAAAGACATAATACCCTGTACCACAGTGTGGTGAAGGGTATATAAAAAGCTAATCTGTATTGAAAAATGTCGGAATAAGTTCAGCAGGAACCCGATATGCAATCTTATAGCACTTCGATGAGAAAATTTGGTTAAAACTAAATATGCCGTAAATTTGCCGTGGACCTTTATGTGGGGGCTATATCAAAACATGGACATATATAAAAAATTTTCGCAAAATAGTTTTGTCCTTTTATACCCCGGACCTCAGTTCATATTTTGATATAGCTCCCATATATAGTTTCGTCCGACTTAAGGTAAATAGTACACGAATGTACCTATACATCTTTCGATTTGCACGAAATTTGGCATCCCGTACTGAAGTAAGTCTAGAACGATGTGTGTTAAATTTGGTGAAAATCGGTTAAGATTTAGATATAGCCCCCATATATATTTTCGTCCGATTTTAAGTAAAGTCCCTTTATATCTTTCAATTTGCACGAAATTTTAAATAGCGTACTGAATTAAGAGTAGAATGATGTGCGTTAAGTTTCGTGAAAATCGGTTCAAATTTAGATATAGCTTCCATATTTATTTTCTTCCGATTTAATGTAATTTGTGCACCAAAGACCCTACATATTCTTTGATTTGCACGAAATTTGGCATAGCGTACTGAATGTCATTTTCGTCGGTAAATGGTGCACAAAACTCCTAATGTTGGTCCGTGTATTAAATTTTCTATAAATTGATTCAAATAAGTTTGTCCCATTGTACGCAGACGACTCGAATTTTGCCTAAATGAAATGAAACTTAGCATAGGTTTCAGAATATATGTCCGAATTTATGTTAGTCGGTTCACATATAGATAAAGATCACATATTTAAGTTCGTTTAATTATACCCTACACAACTATGTTGTCAGGGTATTATAGCTTTGTGCAGCCCCAAGTGTTTGTAACGCCGCGAAATATGGGTCCTAGACCCACCTTTAAGTATATACTAGCTGAGTCGATCTAGACATGTGTGTCCGTCCGTCCGTCCATCTGTCCATTATAATTTGTAAACACGATACAGGCCACAGTTATGGACCAATCTTCATGAAATTTTGCATGTAGGATGGGTTCTGCCCAATGAAGACCCCTATTGTTTTTGATAAAGATCGGTTAATATTTAGAGGATGAAATGGACCATATACTTAATTTTTGTCGGTTTTTCTGGCCGCTCCAGAGGCCGTAATTATGGCCCGAACATCGCCATGGAGAAGGGAGTCGGCCCAAAGAATAAGCATGACTGTTTTGATAAAGATCGGTCAATATTTAGCGGGTCAAATGGACCCTGACTTTTGTGTGAAAAACTACAAAATTTGTATTCTGGGGCGTATATATTTACTCCTGAAGGATATAAACCCGAGGAGTTGATAGCATATCCAAGAGGAGTGGTTGGCCTTTAAATTGATACCAACTACAGTTATGTATCTACTCGGATCTGGGAGTTACATTCAAATATTTACAGGTGCTTACGTATTCAGATATTATTGAGTATCCCATTACCACATTAGAGGGCGGAAATACCGCGCTGATCGCTTTGAAATTTTTCATGAAGTTCCAATTATGGTCAAGGACAACGCCTACAATTTTCGGTGATTATCACATAAGAGTATTGGGATGAAATTGAATATAATCCGAACATCACAACACAACCTACCGTGAAGGTAGTTTGGAAGTTTGAAGATGTAAGGAAGAGGTGCTGTTGACCTCTAATCGGGCAAATATAATATTACCCTGACTCGGAATAAACATTCGCAGAGAATTAGAGTTCTGTGGTAGTTGTGCAGGTAACGGTCGGCCCCGTCCGACTATACTGCTCCGCTCACTTGTTTCAATGTTCCTTCGAAAATGCGACGTCCATTAGGATGTATATGTAGAATATACCCAAAGTGGTGAAGGGTATCATATAGTCGGCCCCGTCCGACTTTACTACTTTCCTTACTGGTTCTTAATAGGTAGATTTTCAAGTCAGTGAGAAATCACAATACCGAAGTTGAAAAACGTGCCCAAAAGCCTCAAAATACCGTATATTGGGGAATACCCTTATATACGGAGGCCACCCCAAAATATGGGCCAATATTGATAATTTTGTTAGTGAGCTTTAGAATCAATTATCTTGAAAATGTGTCCTTAATTTGTTCAGTTCAATATTAAATCCACACTTGGAAATTTGTACCCAAAAGTTTCCCCTCCACGGTTGTGTGATGGGAAATATAAGCTTATGTTGCTTCGTACTTCCATTTGCAATTTTTTGCAATTTCGATTACACGTTTTCATTCAGTGTTTATTTTTTATACATAAATGCTAAGAGCAAACAAATTTTATGCGAATACGAGGAGATGTCATTGCTAACAATCTGTTCGTACAACTTGATGTAAATGCAAATTTCATTGTTGTTGTTGTTAGTGTTGGCGTTCAAATCAAGTTGATGTAAAAATACGGAACGTATACAACGAATTATATCTACCCTCCACTTCAATACGAATAAATTCCAATTTCTAAATTCGTAAAAATATATTTTTAAGAGAAGTTCGATTGCATATCCGACAGTTATGCTAATGAAATTTGTTTCTTAAATTTCCTCAAATCTATATAAGTAACAAACAATACGAACAAATAACTATACAAACATTTTCAAACAACCATCTACGATACAAGACTTGAGGTTGCTGGTTTGGCGAACATTTTCATGTTTTTTTTTTTTTTTTTTTTTGCTTTTGTCGAAGCATATAATCTTCGCAAATTTCCATAGAAATACAAAAGCCAAACGTAATATGTAGTTGGATGTTGGCCTGTAAAAAAAAACAGTAGTTGCCTGGTTTGCTGGTTGGCATCTTTTAGTGGAACAGCAACAAAAAACAACAATAACCCAAACTATTGGACTGGTCTCAAAGACGCCGGAATATTGTTGCAATATGTAAATGTTGTTACAACAACAACAACAAAAAACATAAAATCAGACATGAAAACATTGTATAGTTGCAGTTGAACATCGACGACATCAAAAATTGATCGATATCATTTATATTTGTAATGTGTCTGTCAAAGCCAATTTTATAGCGCCAATAATTTTTTGCTGCAAGTAAAAAAAAGAATTTATTTTGAGCGAAAAAAAAACAATCAGACAAATTGTATAAAAGTGTTGCATTGTATTGCGACAACAAATTGTGATAAAATTACAATATCCCTCAAAGGGTTTTTATTGAGTTTTGATTAGGGTTTTACTAAATTGTCAAGGACAGCGGTAATGTTCAAATAACAAATTATTTTGGATGATAATTTGAAAATCTTATTTTTCAAGCGACCGACTGATCAGTAATTTTTATATTTTTTTAACTCCAACCATCAGAGTTCATTTGAATTTCTTATAGAATATTTGTTCAGGGACCAACTTCGCCTTGATTTTGTTAAGGATTTTTATACCCTACACAACTAAGTTCTCAGGGTATTATAGCTTTGTGCAGCTCCAAAAGTTTGTAACGCCGCGAAATATTGGTCCTAGACCCACCTTTAAGTATACCAATCGTCATATCTCGACTAGCTGAGTCGATCTAGACTTGTGTGTCCGTCCGTCTGTCCATTATAATTTGTAAACACGATACAGGCCACAGTTATGGACAATCTTCACGAAATTTTGCGTGTAGGATGGGTTCGGCCTAATGAAGACCCCTATTGTTTTTGGTAAAGATCGGATAATATTTAGGGGATGAAATGGGTCTGATTTTCATGGTCGCTCCAGAGGCCGCAATTATGGCCCAAACATCTCGAATTTTTACATGGAGAAGGGGATTGGGCCAAAGAATAAGCATAAAGATCGGTCAATATTTAGCGGGTCAAATGAACCCTGACTTTTGTGTGAAAAATTACAAAATTTGTATTCTATGGCGTATATATTTACTCTTGAAGGACATAGAGCCGAGAAGTTGATAGTATTTCCAAGAGGAGTGGTTGACCTTTAAATTGATACCAATTATATTCTGGTGTGTACACGGATGTGGGAGTCACGTAAATATTTACAGGTGCTTATGCATTCAGATATTATTTAGTAACCACACTAGACGACGAAAAAATAGCATTGATCGCTTTGAAATTTTGCATGAGGTTCTAGTTATGGTCAAGGACAACGCTTATAATTTTCGGTGATGATCAGATACCAATTCGGGATGAAGTGGACCGAAAACGTTTTTGATTGTTTTTTTTTTTCGAGGCGATCTATAGGCCACAATTATAAACCGAACATCGCACCACACCACCCACTGTGAAGGGAATCTGGACTAGTAAAAACTGAATAGCATTGTATGTGCTGCTTTGAAATTTTGCATATTGCCCAGGCTCGAAATAAAAATCCGCAGAAAGCTAGAGTTACGTGGTAGTTGTGTAGGGCATCGTATGGTCGGCCCGTCCGACTATACTGCTCCGCTCTCTGGTTTTTATTTTTCAAGGATCATCAGAGGTGGGATTTTATTCCAAGCCCACAATAAGCATTGATTCTTAAAGAAATATTTTTTCATGAGTGGATTTTAAACAGGAACTTTTTGAAAACTTCGATATTTTAAAGAATTTTCTTTGAAGCGTCGATTCTTTAAAGAATATGTTATCAATGGGTTAGAAAAAATATATGGTTTTTAAGGACCAAATTTAGCGTGGGTTTTAAAGAATATTTATTTAAGAAACAATACAAACCCAGGGTTAAAAATTCAAGGAACAATACAAGCGTGTTTTCTTTTAAAAATATCTTGTTAAGGACCAGTAAAGGCGAGGATTTGTTTATGATATTTTTTGAGTACCAATACAAGTGTGGATTTGTTAAGGATATATTTACAAATGCAAGTGAAATTTTTAAAGGACTAACATGATCATGTATTTTTAAATAAGTTATTTTTTCGAGCACTCTCCTAACACCAGATTTTTTAGGAATATTATTTCAAGGGCCAATATAAGCGTGGAGGGCATAAAACATATTTTTTTCAATAAGTGTTAATAAATTATGGTATATTTTTTAAATGTGCGTGGATAATTTATTGTCCAAATTAGCGTCAATTAAGGAATTTTTTAAAAACTATCCTGAGACTAAATTTTTTAGGGTTATTTTTTTCAAGGACTAATATAAGCGTGCATCATTTAAAGAATATTTTTTCAATAAGCGTCGATGACAAAATGAATGTTTTTTTTAATGAGCGTGGATTATTTATTTTCCAAATGACCAGGGATTAAAGAAAAAATATTTTCAAATACTATCCTACGCTTGGAATTTTTTAAAGATTAATTTTCAAGAACTATGCTAAGTGTATATATTTCAAAGAATGTAAGTGTTTTGTTCTTAGAGAATGTTTTTCTGGGACCAGGTTTTTAAAGAATTTATTCTAGAACTAATTTGTCAAAGAACAATTTTTACTGCCCAACTGAAGCGTGGAATTCTTCAAGACGACTTTTTAAAGAACCCTCTAACATATGCGTAGATTTTTCAAAAAAATTTGCTAAGGACCATCATATGCGATAAGTTTTTAAAGATTTTTTTCTTGAACCACCCTAAGCGTGGATTTGTTAAATAATATTTTTTTCAAGGACTATGTTAAGCGTAGACTTTTTAAACTTATTCAGCGTGGATTTCTTTAAGAATACTTTTTAAACGATTATCCTAAGCGTGGATGTTTTTAAAAAATATTTTTTAAGGACTGTCGTGAGCGTGGTTTTTTTAAATGATATTTTTTTCAATAAATAAGTTTTTTTTTTCTAGGAGCATCCGAGCGTGAATTTCTTAAAAAAATGTTTTTTAAATAACTAACCTGAGTGTAAATGTATTGATAAATATTTGTTTGAAAACTACCCTAAGTGTGTTTTTTGCAAGCTAATTTTTTCCAACGACCATCGTAAGCATGCATTTTTTTAAGAATATTTTTCAAGGACTATCTCAAGAGTGGATTTTTTAAAGAATATTCTTTCAAGGACTATTTATACCCTACACAACTATGTTGTCAGGGTATTATAGCTTTGTGCAGCCCCAAAAGTTTGTAACGCCGCGAAATATTGGTCCTAGACCCACCATTAAGTATACCGATCGTCATATCTCGACTAGCTGAATCGATCTAGACATGTGTGTCCGTCCGTCCATCTGTCCATTATAATTTGTAAACACGATACAGGCCACAGTTATGGACCAATCTTCAAGAAATTTTGCATGTAGGATTGCTTCTGGCCAATGAAGACCCCTATTGTTTTTGGAAAAGATCGGTTAATATTTAGGGGATGAAATGGACCAAAAACTTTATTTTTGTCCGTTTTTCTGGTCACTCCAGAGGCCGCAATTATGGCCCAAACACCGCGAATTTTTGCATGGAGAAGAGGATCGAGCCAAAGAATATGTATGCCTGTTTTGATAAAGATCGGTCAATATTTAGCGGGTCAAATGGACCCTGACTTTTGTGTGAAAAATTACAAAATTTGTATTCTATGGGATATATATTTGCACCTGAAGGTCCCAGACCCGAAAAGTATATAGTATATAGTATATTGTCCTATGTACTCGGATACAGGACTTACACATAAATATTTACAGGTGCTTACGTATTCATATATTATTTAGTAACCCATTACCATACTAGAGGGCGGAAATATAGCACTGATCGCTTTGAAATTTTTCATGAGGTTCAAGTTATGGTCACCGACAACGCCTATAATTTTCGGTGATGATCAGATAATAATTTTGGGATGAAGTGGACCAAAAACTAAACATTTTGTGTTTTGTTTTTCTTTTTTTTGAGTCGATCTATAGGCCGCAATTGAAAGCACAATATCACAACATAACCCACGGTAAAGAGAATCTGGACAAGTACAGCCCTCGTCTACTGAATATTAGTAATATATGTTGACCTTTAGTCAGGTTTCAAGAGGGTGCAAATAACGCAAAGTTAGATTTTCGTGGAAGTTGTGTAGGATATTATATGGTCGGCCCCGTCCGACTATACTGCTCCGCTCACTGGTTTAAAGAATATGTTGTTTTCAAGGACCAAGGCGAAGGTGTTTTTTAGGCATATTTTAACAAAGACTACTAAAAGCGTGTATTTTTCAATGAATATATTTAAGGGACAAGACATGTATGGATTTTTAAACACTATTTTTTCACAGACAAACATAAGTGTGATCGTTTAAGGAATATTTGTTCAATGACTACTATAATCGTGATTTTTAAATGATATTTGTTCAATGACTACTGTAATCGTGAATTTTTTAAAAAATATTTGTTTAATGAGTATTATTAATGTGTATTTATACCCTACACAACTATGTTGTCAGGGTATTTTAGCTTTGTGCAGCCCCAAGAATTTGTAACGCCGCGAAATATTGATCATAAACCCACCTTTAAATATACCGATCGTCATATCTTGACTAGCTGAGTCGATATAAACATGTGTGTCCGTCCGTTCGCCTGTTCATTATAATTTGTAAACATGATATAGGCCACAGTTATGGACCAATCGTGAGGAAATTTTGCTTGTTTGGTAATGATCAGTTTATATATTGAGGGGATGAAATGGACCAATAACTTTATTTTTGTCTGTTTTTCTGGTCGTTCTAGAGACCCGAATACCACGAAGTTTTACACCAAGATGGGTATCTGTCCAAATAATAATCATGACTCCTGTGTCCTGAAGGACATAGACCCGAGATGTTTATAGTATATTTGTTGTTGTATTCAGATGTGTGAGTTATACGCAAATATTTACTGGTGTCTATGTATTCTTATATTGTTTAGTATTACCATTTCCACACTAGATGGCGGAAATGTAGCGCTGATAGCTATTGAATTGAATGATGTTCCGGTTACGGTCAAGAAGGACGAATTTAATTTTCGATGATGATCAGTTGATATTTCGTGGATCAAATGTACCAAGGGCGGTTTTCTTAATAATTGGTAAATTTTCAGTGGGTCAAATCAACCAAGACTTTTCTACGTAAAATGCATAGATCCCTGGGTAAGAAAGAGGAGCTGTCAATATAGCGAAATAATATGTCAAATATAGCGAAATAATGCCCATGATCGGCATAAATATCCGCAGAAGATATGAGTTTCGTTGTAGTTGTGTATGGTATCAAATGGTAAAGTATATATTTTAAGGGACTTCCATAGGCGCGGATTTTATGAGGAATATTTTGTGAAGTAATTGCGTTAGCCAGTATTTTTTAACAATATTTTTATGAGCCTGTATATAAAGGGCACGTTGAATTTTCTATACTTGGTGCCGTATTTTCGAAACAAAATTATTGTGAATTAGAATTCTGAGTTCATTCAAGAACTCAGATCTTTGCAGAAAACTTGCGATATAGGTGGATATTTTGACATTACCATCATATACAGGTACCACCCCTCCCCCCTTTTTGGATATATAACGAAGGTTTCAGCCTCCCCCAATCTAAGTGACAGTTATTTATCATTCCGGGTTTTTGGAGACTAGTTTGAAAAGATAGATATAATTACAATTCCGGGTTCCAGATGAATACAAAATTTCTTACCAGAAATGGTCGGTTGAACCCACTTTTCCGAATTGAGTGTCGGTAATTTGGTATTTATTTTTCTCGGGGTATAAACAGCCTACTATCAGACAATTTACAACGATATAGATAGGTCCATACCAATTTAAACAATTTTGGGATTTTATAATGTTAGGTGTAAATAAATTTCGACCGGATCGAACTAAAATATTTTATATAATATTTTTAAGATATTTTTTTCATAAGAATTTCTTTATTCTAATCTTCTGCAAGAAGCAGTTCTGATATTTCATAAGAATATTTCTTGGTATTTTAAAAGAAAGCCTTTTGGGCTTCCATAAAAAAACTTCCATACCTCTCTTGGTCTTTCCTAAAATGACCTTTCGTTTTAGGATCTTCTGGTTTTCTACATTAATATACTCTATACTTCTATAAAGAGATTTTCATGTCCTCTTCCGGTTCTCTATTCGAATACCTTCTGGTATTCGTATAACTCCTTCTCTTCTTGTTTTTTTTCCCTTCATCTGAGAAAGAGATTCCTTTGTCCTGATACAGACACATCTGCACCAGAACATAATCCATTTTTTTATTTCAGTTTATCCGATGAAATCTTAATTTAATACAAAAGTCAAAACAAATCAACAGACATTCACTTTGGAAATACATACGAAGACGAAAAAAAAACTAACCAGCCGCAGTCATTCCGTGTCCAAATCAGCAGGTTATCCAGGCCAAGCGACGACTTGGAGAACTTTACTTAGCCCGGATAGTTGGTTGGTTGGCTGGCTGGTACATGGCTCTTATCAGTTGGCTAAAATCTCATGGAAAAAGCACAACAATGGCAACAGCGCCACATAACAGAAAACCACCAGGGACTTTAAGAACCAACAACAGCCATCCGAATTACTTTGTTGTTCAACCCCCCAGTATGGCCACAGATGGAGAGTATTGGAGGCGGTGGTGTTATTGGCGGCGGCAACGGCAATGGCTTTCGAATTATTATCGATGGGGAGCCAAACATCAGCCAGCCAACCAGCCAGTCATCAACAACAGGAAAACAACATTGAAACGCTGCTGAAATGAAATTTTGCGCATGTTTTTCCACTTCATTGTTGTTGTACGATTTTCAGTTGAAAGTTTCAGTTTTTTTCTCCCGGTTTGGTTAGTTTTTTATTTTTTTGTATTTTTAGGTTAAAGAAACGCCATATTCTAAAATAAAAACATTGGAGCTGTTTGGCCTTTTGGCTGTATTGTTCGTTCGTCATGTAGTGGTTTTTATGATTTTTAGTCATGCAAAACACGCTTACATTCTCATACTCATAGTACCCCCATCCGGACAACTACTGCTTGGCTTTATAGCTGTTCTTTGGTGTTTCAGTTCTTTTTTAATCTGATAACAAAAAAGTTATGCCTGCTCACATTGTTGCAGTTAAAAAGGATTTTTTATTTGTGGAGGCTTTGTTTTGGTTCTGCTGAACTGGGTGTTGCCAGAAATAAGATTTTATGATTATGTACTCGGCTGTATACATATTTATTAGTGTGTTGTGAAGTATATGAAAATGAACACATAATGTGCGGTGTGGTAGAGAATGGATTATTTTTAATGTGGTTGTTTTCATTTTCATAATGGTGTTCATCATGTGAGCTAAACAATGTCGATACAAAAGGACTTTATTAACTCACACACACACCCAAATATACAGTTACTAGCAAAGTACCCGCTACTTCGTATGCGGAAAGGGAATAAAAAAATATTTCATATGGAAATGGTGAATACCGTATAATTAGTTGTACTATAGTTCTGAATTCCACCTCTATTCCTACATTTAATATCAAGTTTATTACCATTAATTATTCTTCATACACATAATCACTATTTTCCGAAATCCACACTTTAGCAAAAACGTACAGGTTCCACATGTAATTCCATTTAGAACTTTTCGAACACCGTCACCTCCACTAAATTTAGTACCAAAAACCCTTTGGTCCTTCTTTCTAACTCTCTGTCAATGACCAACATTCTAAATTTTAGGTTTCCAGCTCTCTCCGTTATCCAAGTTTAGTGAATTTTCTATTCTATACTATTGGTACACATAAATTCGAGTTTCCAAAGTTGTCTCCATAGCTCAATACTACACTTCAACAGTAATCTAAGTTCCAAATCTCAAGATTCAACCAAATCCAAATTGCTTCAAATTTAGTACCATTTAGTAATTCTCATACTCATAGGTAAGAATTTCTAAAACTACATCAATCCATCAATCCTAATCTTACTTCCACCAAAGTCCAAATTGTTCCAAATTATTTTTAAGGCCAACTATTAGGATTCCCGCTCACACAAAACGAATTGTTCCATATTTAGTACCAATTAGGTCTTCTCGTATCCATAAGTACGAAATTCCAATACTTCCTTAATCTTGCAATTTTAATTACAAATTTACGTTTACTATCTCTATCCGTTAACTCGAACCAAAATTGTACCAATTTTTTACCATTTAGTACACATAATGACGAATTTTAAAAAATTACCGACATATCTCAATTCTGCACTCAAACTGTAATATTAATTCAAAATTTTAGAATACAGCCCTACCGTTCACACATTTGTAAGATTTCTGGACCCATTTTGTACTTTTTGTTTCTATAATTAACAATTTCCTAAACTATGTCAATCTTACACTCCAACAGTAATTTTAATTAAAAAATTCGAGAGTCCAGCTCTATCCGTTCACACATAATCAAGTTGTACGAAATATAGTACTATTTAGTACACATAGGTACTATGCTTCCATATCTCAATTCTATATTCAAACATCAACCATTAGTCCAAATTATGGGTTTCCAGCTCTCTCCGTTCACCCAAATCCATCTAGTGCCGTTTAGTACTTTTCGTACACATAAATACGAGTTTCCAAAGATGTCTCTATAGCTCAATCTTCAACAGAAATCTTAATTCCAAATTTCAGGTTTTCAGTTCTATCCTTTCAAGCAAAATCCAAATTGTACTAAATTTAGTACCATATATTACCTTTCGTACCAATAAGTACGAATTTCAAAATCTACTCAGTCCTACATTCCAACAGTCATTTTAATTCCCAATTTGAAGACTTCAGCTCTGTCTGTTCACCTAAATCCAACTTCCACCAAATTTAGTACCATTTAGTACTTTTCGTACAAATAAGTACGATTTTTTAAAGCTAATTCCGATTATCAAGATTCCATCTCTACACACTCAACTGAATGTAAATAGTACGAAATTTAGTACCATTTTACACTTTTTATACACATAAGTACGAATGTACTTATTTCCGTACATCAACACTACTTCCCAACCAGTATTCCATTTCATATGTCAAGATTCATGCTATATATGTTCAATATATATACAACAGGAAGTAAATTCAGTAAAGTTTAGTACCTTTAATACACTTATAGGTCGAATTTCCAAAAACCCTTTGCAGATCATTCTAACTTTCCATCGGTGACCAACATTCCAAATTTCAGAATTCTAGCTCTTCCCGTTCGCTAATAAAAAGGGTACCATATTTGGTACATTTTAGTACTTTTCGTACCCTTCTACTTCCAACCAAACTTCCTGCATACCCCGATCCTACACCCCCATAATGACTGTACACTGTAGTATGAATTTCCAAAACGTCCTACTTAACCCAAACCTACACTTCACAGAGATCCTAATTCCAAGTTTCAGAATTCCAACGCTATCGGTTCACTCACAATCCAAATTGTACCAAATTTAGCACACAGTAGTATGCATTTCCAAAACCTCCAACTTACCCTAACCCTACAACCCCACGGTGACCCTAAATCCAAGTTTCAGGATTACAACTCTATCGGTTCACTCACAATTCAAATTGTACCAAATTTAGTACACAGTAGTACGAATTTCCAAAACCTCCTACTTACCCCAATCCTACACCACCACAGTGATCCTAACACCAAGTTTCGGGATTCCAACTCTATCTGTTCGCCCACAATTAAAATTGTACCACATTTAGTACACAGTAGTACTAATTTCCAAAACATCCTACATACCCCAATCCTACACCCCCACAAGGATCCTAAATCCAAGTTTTAGGATTCCAACTCTATCGGTTCACCCTCAATTCAAAATGTACCAAATTAAGTACATAGTAGTACCAATTAACAAAACTTGCTACATACCCCAATCCTACACCCCCACAGTGATCCTAAATCCAAGTTTCAGGATTCCAACTCTATCGGTTTATCCCCAATACAATTTGTACCAAATTTAGTACACTGGAGTACGAATTTCCAAAACTTCCTACAGACCCCAATCCTACACCCTCACAGTGATCCTAAATCCAAGTTTCAGGATTCCAACTATATCGGTTCACCCCCAATTCAAATTGTATCAAATTTAGTACACAGTACTATGAATTTCCAAAACTTCCTACAGACCCCAATCCTACACCCCCAAAGTGATCCAATATCCAAGTTTCAGGATTCCAACTCTATCGGTTCATCCACAATTCAATTTGTACCAAATTTAGTACACTGTAGTACGAATTTCCAAAACTTCCTACATACCCCAATTCTACACCACCACAGTGATCCTAAATCAAAGTTTCAAGATTCCAACTCTATCGATTCATCCACAATTCAATTTGTACCAAATTTAGTACACTGTAGTACGAATTTCCAAAACTTCCTACACACCCCAATCCTACACCCTCACAGTGATCCTAAATCCAAGTTTCTGGATTCCAACTCTATCGGTTCACCTACAGTTCAAATTGTACGATATTTAGTACACAGTAGTACGAATTTCGAAAACTTCTTACTTACCCTAAACAGAGATGCTAAATCCAAGTTTCAGGATTACAACTCTTTCGGTTTACTCACAATTCAAATTGTACCAAATTTAGTACACAGTAGTACGAATTTCCAAAACGTCCCACTTAACATGAATATAAATTACTGAAACTGGGTAAACAAATTCCAAAACTACGTACATTCCCAATTCTACACTCAGATGTCCAACTCCTAATGTTAATTTCAAATTTCAGGATTCCAGCTCGATTTGTATCTCCAAATTAAATTTGTACCAAATATAGTATCATATAGTACTATTCGTACACATGAGTACACGCTTTCAAA
>NW_026877021.1:0-20708 GCF_032173495.1 Musca vetustissima | reverse complement strand
GTATTACTATTACTCCATTAGAGGACGGAAATGTTTTCAAATGCTGATCGCTTTGAAATTGTACACGTAGTTTCGATTATGCTCAAGGACGACGCATATAGTTTTCGGTGAAGTTGACATTTCATTCAGGGGGTGCAATGAACCGAAAATTTTAATTTTGTCAGATTTTCTAGTCGCTCTAGAGGCAATTAAATGCAGAACATCCAATATTTTACAAGGTGAGGTGAATCTGACCAAATACTTAGAGCGGCTGTTTAGATGATGATCGGTCAATATTCCGAGGGTCAAATCAACCAAACCCTAAAGTGACCAATTTTTTTATGGCTTAAATAATTAGAGCGGCTGTTTAGATGATGATCGGTCAATATTCCGAGGGTCAAATCAACCAAAACCTAAAGCGACCAATTTTTTTATGGCGTAAAAATTCACGTCAAGAAAAAATTTTGAGAAATATGTCAGGGTTAGAAATTGCAAGGGTGCAAATATCACGAAATATTGCCCAGGCTCAGAATATAGAACCGCAGAAAGTTTTCTTTTTGTGGTAGTTGTGTAGGGTATCATATGGTCGGCCCGTCCGACTATACTGCTCCGCTCACTGGTTTAAAAATGAAATTATATACTAAAAAAATCAAGATTGTTTTTGTTTTTTTAATCAAATTAAGGTTAATTTTTTTAATAATTTTACCAAGGCCTGGATTTTTTTAAATATTTTTATATTTAAGACCCAGATTTTTTTGAAAGTATTTTTTGTTAGTTTAGAAAAAAATGTCAAGGATTTTTGTTTAAGATTGTTACCAGTAAATGGTCTGTTCCAGAACCTGCAAGAATGTAAAATGTTTTACAACTATAACATTTTTTCCTTTATGATATCGGAAAAAATAGTAAAAATTAGTAGATTCTTGCAGTACGGGAACAAACCAAAAGTATTCCAGAACATTTTTAAGGGTTGACATTTCAATTTTTTTTAAGATTTTTTAAGTTTAAATATATAATTATATAAATTTTTATTTAATTGCTAAGTTTTTGGAACCTACCATTATAGCTAACCGATTTCGGCAGCCTTACAATAGCAATGTCATCCTTTAGCTTGCGCGGATTCCACGTGGGGAATATATAGAAATCACGATGATAGACCATCATGCGCAGCTGGCCAGGTTCATCGGGATTTTTAATGTCATGGGCACCCAAAAAGACCAAGGCACGGGAGGCCCTGTCATGATAATGCGATGAAACAGAAAAACAAAACAACAACAACCAAATAAATTATTTTCACATCCTTCAAAATTTCTTTTAGAAAATATCCTGTCTTACATGTTTTTACCAGCTCATATCTTTTTTTGAAGGACATTAAATTAATACACTGGATTTTATTATAAGTGCAGGAGAAACATTGAATACCTACGTGGCGGGGGGATGGGATGTAGATCATAAATATGAGTATGAGTATATGTGGAATCTGAAGTAATTATATGATGACAATTATATACATTTTGGGCCAAGGCATACGCTAAGTGTTACCTGCCTAAGATTTCACTTGAAAAATCAATGAAGGAATTTTGACATGAAATTGAACGAACTCAAATATGTGATTTTTATGTCTTCCTGGAACCTATGCTAAATTTCATTTCATTGGGGCAAGTTTAGAGTCGTTTTTGCGCACAGTGGGACAGATTTGTGTAAATCGATTTAAAGCAAACTTGACACACACTATTCGGTATGCTGCACTATTTAAAATTTAATCTCAATAAATAAGTCGAAATTATATATGGAAGCTACGAGATATCTATATCTGAACCGATTTAAAACAAAATTGCCAGAGATTAATTTATATTAATTTCAATACGTTGTGTCAATCGGATCTGTGGATCTTTAGTGCACAATTTAATTAAAATCGGATGAAAATATATATACACATCATTCCAGACTTAATTCAATACGCTATGCCAAAATTCGTGCAAATCGAATGATTTTCAGAGACTTTGGTGCACCATTTACCTAAAATCGGACGAAACTATGTATGGAATCTATATCTAAATCTGAACCGATTTTCACGAAACTTAGCACACATCATTCTAGACTTAATTTAGTACGCTATACAAAATTCATTCCAATCATAAGATTAGCAGGGACTTTGATGCGCCATTTTCCTAAAATCGGGCGAAACTATGTATGGAAGATATATCATAATCTACACCGATTTTCACCAAACTTAGCACACATCATTCTAGACTTAATCCAATACGCTATGCCACAATTCTAACAAATCTAATTATTTTCAGAGACTTTGGTACACCATTTACCTAAAATCGTGCGAAATTATATATGGGAGCTATTTGTAAATCTAGACCGATTTTCACGAAACTAGGCACACATCATTCTAGACCTAATTCAATATGCTATACCAAATTTCGTGCAAATCGGAAGATATATAGGGACATTGGTAGACCATTTACCTAAAATCTGGGGAAACTATATATGGGAGCTATATCTAAATCTGAACCGATTTTCGCGTAACTCAATACTCATCATTTTAGACTCAATTCAGAACGCTATGCCAAATTTCGTGCTGTTATTTCGAAGGATATAAAGGGACTTTGGTGCACCATTTACCTAAAATCGGACGAAAATATATATGGAAGCTATAACTAAATCTGAACCAATTTTCACGAAATTGAACACACATCAGTCTAGACTTAATTAAGTAAGCTATGCCCAATTTCGTGCAAATCGAAAGATATATAGGTATTTTGGTGCACCATTTACCTTAAATCGGACGAACATATATATGGGAGCTATATCTAAATCTGAACCGATTTTCACGAAACTTTGCACACATCATTCTAGACATAATGCAGTACGCTATGCCAAATTTCGTGCAAATCGAATGATATATAGGTACTTTGGTGCACCATTTACCTTAAATCGAAGGAAAATATATATGTGAGCTATATCTAAATCTGAACCGATTGTTTCCAATTTCAATAGGTTTCGTCCTTGGGCTAAATAAGTGACCTAGGCCAAATTTCATCCATTTCGTATCATAAATTCGGCCGGTACTTTGTTTACAATTTAACATGGGCAGACAGACGGACAGATTAACCGCCTTAGCACCCTTAGTCTTCAACATCACCAGATCGGACAGGGACTCTTCGATTATACATAAAAGCGTAAGCTCAAGCACGTCGCAAAGTAACACCAACTGCGGGAGGGAACGACTTTAATGATTTCCGTCAAAATCAAATCAGCATCTAAGCCGACATGTGGAATAACACCGCAATAATGGATTATCCACTACTCAAAATATGGGATGGGATGGACGAGGAGGAAAATTCGTATGGAACCTTCATCATCGCGCTATCCTCGCGAATATCCTCTAGTCAACATTGCCCTTTGATGATGTGCAATCTTCCAAGACGGAAACAATCTACACTTCTCTAGCAGACGGCAACTGAGGAGAAAAGCATCACGTGTGGGTGTTCCAAAGACATTTTTGAATACTCACTCGTATCGGCTACAGCTACCACACTCAAAGAAGCCTTGGTTCTATGCGCATGAACCCAACAATCGACCGAGAACGTTCGATACCTCAAAGCCAAGATCTATTAATAAGGTCACACATAGACTCAACGTTTGTTTAAACATGGAATTGATAGGCCATTTGGCATATAGCACTAAATTGGCGCCCAATGACTACTTTTTATTTCCGCACATCAAGAAACATGTACTGTACCAAAACGTGGACCGATATATTCAATTTTCAATACCAAACAAAGCATGAGCTAACGTTGAAAGACCTATCTTTAATATTGAGAGTTCTATTGTGTTGTCAAAAGACAAACGTATTTTATTTTATTCCGATCATATTTCGAGATATTGCTAACGAACTTCTTATACCCTCCACCATGAGGTGTAGATTCAAATAGCATAACATCCAAACAAGGGTCTCGGATGAAGGTGAGTTACGACAGAGAAATTAACATGGACCAAACGAACTTCTTATACCCTTCACCATGAAATGTAGGTTCAAAACACCTAAAGTAGCATAAACCCCTAACAATGGTCTCGGATGGAGGTGAATTACGACAGAGAAATTAACATGGACCAACATTTAATATTCGGCATAGCAATCACTTAAATGTCCCGTCATATTTTAAATATTTTGATCGTCCTACGCTCACTTTCCAAACGAAGTGCCAGTGATCGGGATTATTTCTGGGTACAAAACATATCCGTAGGACATTTTACAGTCATTTTCCAAACGAAGTGCAAGTGATCGGGATTCTTTCTGGGTACAAAACATATCCGTAGGACATTTTACAATCAGGTTCATTGTTTGCCATAGCCCCCTAATATAATGGTCCAAACGCATTTTAGGTTACTCAAAGCGCATTTTCCGACTGACATGTCTGTAATGGCATTCTATGTTCTCTGTGGTTACAAAACATCTTCACGAAAACCCTAAAATTCATTTTGGGTTTGGGAGGAGGATCTATTAGAGATCTAGACTGTGGCTCAGAGAGAATATTTTGATGGTCCTAAGCGTACATGTTTTGAGCCCCCAAAGTCCTGCGGCATTTAAGATATTATAATGGCCTATGCTCATTTTCCAAACGAATTGGCTTAGTTTACAGATAAAATGAAAGTTTTTCACATGGAGCATGTAACCCATTTTCGTGAGAACGCCTATGACCGTAGCACTCAAGTACTGCCCAGTAAAAAATTGGATCATCCAACGATTAATCGTAGGACGCTCCTTTTCGAGCAATGGAGTACTCCTTAAATCTCCGACTCTCTTGCATTTTATACTCTTTTTTAACATTGCATGTCCTAGGAGGCGAGCACTCCTTTTGAGCTCCCATTGGATGACAGACGGAGTACTCGTTTTCATATCGGAAAGGAGGACAAAGGGAGTAATCTTTGTTATCTCCTGAAAAAGCATATAGGGAGTACTCCTTTTGATCTCGGAAAGGAGAATCAAGGGAGTAATCTTTGTTATCTCCTGAAAGAGTAAAAGAAAGTAAAGAAGTAAAAGAAAAGAGTAAAATAAAGAATATATATTTTATCATTTATTTTTAACGAAAAAAAAACAAATAATTCATTTTTGTACTATAATTTCTTATAATTAAAAAAACATATTAAATACTTTATTTATTTAGATTTTAGGCTGTAGGTTTGCCGGTAAAATGTTGCCTTACATTTGCGAAAGGCCAACTTAAAAGATTTTTCAAATTCAGGATAAGTTTCGTAGGTGTCTCTGAGTGATTCTGCAAAAATAAAGGAAAAATAAACATCATGTACATATTATTTAAAACACGTTATAAAATCAAGCTATTACCGAAATAAAAAAAGTTAAACAACCGATATTTGTTTATGGCTGTCTTATTTTTAGCTCCATCCCAATTTACCCGAAGCAAAATATTGTCACCAATCATTGCATGTAACGCCTTTTCTATTTTGTCTTTGCCAAATTTTAGTTTCATATATGATATCTGAAAATAATTAAAGATAAATATAATTAGCTTTTAGTACCAAATTCACTTAAATTATGCATTAAAAACTCTGGCTTACCACTTCTGATTCAGGCTCGTTATTAACTAATTGTTCTGCCGAATTTAATTCCTCTAGTGAATTTATTGGAAAAATTTTGAGATCCTTGCTAGTTGGGCGTATGTGTTTAACGATCTGTTCTAACAAAATTGTCTGTTTACACATAATTTTCTTTAAAGCTTCGACTTCAGTTTGAAGGAGATCAATTTTGTTTTCCAATTTTTTATTGGTGTTTTTTGTTTCATTGTTTGTTTCTAGAAATGAACATAAAATCAAATAATTACTATGATAAAAAATATAAAAAGAGCTATGAGTTAACATTACCTGCGACATTATTCGGTGTGCTTTGTACAGTTTCATCCGTAAAAACTGATTGAGTTTGGAATATGTTCGCATTAAAATTCATGGTTCTTAAGGTAGAAAAATAGTTTGAAATATAGTTTAAATATTAGTATTTACTAAATTTGACAGTGGTGTAGAATAGGAATAAATACAAAATATTCCCCATCAGGTACGCAAAATATCTTGCAATATATGTCACGCCGTCTAAGATGACGTTTAGAAACAAAATTATCACACATTATTTTACCAATTGATTTTTTTAATTACACTTTTTTAATTTTTTTAATTACACTTTATTTACACTTACAACACGTGTTTCACTTCAGACGGACACAAGAAAACTGAGCAAATGGACGGACAACCATAAAGAAATAATCGAACATGACGAAAGCAACAGTTAAACAACAGTTACATCAAACAAAAAAAAACATGCCAAAAATGCTTTGATGCATCCCTTATTGATCCATTTGGAGCATAAGGCGAGACATCAATTTTTTTCCAACTTCGTGGAATTTTTTGGCAAAACAAAATTCATACATTGCTCGCTTATTACTCCAAATGGATGAAGAAATCATTACTCCTCTATTGCTCGGTTGAGGATTACTCCAAATATTTTTTACTGGGTGAATACTCGTGATGTAGACGATGATCGACCTGTAGATCCTCTTGATATTAATTTCAATACGTTGTGTCAATCGGATCTGTGGATCTTTAGTGCACAATTTAATTAAAATCGGATGAAAATATATATACACATCATTCCAGACTTAATTCAATACGCTATGCCAAAATTCGTGCAAATCGAATGATTTTCAGAGACTTTGGTGCACCATTTACCTAAAATCGGACGAAACTATGTATGGAATCTATATCTAAATCTGAACCGATTTTCACGAAACTTAGCACACATCATTCTAGACTTAATTTAGTACGCTATACAAAATTCATTCCAATCATAAGATTAGCAGGGACTCTGGTGCTCCATTTACCTAAAATCGGGCGAAACTATGTATGGAAGCTATATCTAAATCTGAACCGATTTTTACGAAACTTAGCACACCTCATTCTAGACTTAATCCAATACGCTATGCCACAATTCTAACAAATCTAATTATTTTCAGAGACTTTGGTACACCATTTACCTAAAATCGTGCGAAATTATATATGGGAGCTATTTGTAAATCTAGACCGATTTTCACGAAACTAGGCACACATCATTCTAGACCTAATTCAATATGCTATACCAAATTTCGTGCAAATCGGAAGATATATAGGGACATTGGTAGACCATTTACCTAAAATCTGGGGAAACTATATATGGGAGCTATATCTAAATCTGAACCGATTTTCGCGTAACTCAATACTCATCATTTTAGACTCAATTCAGAACGCTATGCCAAATTTCGTGCTGTTATTTCGAAGGATATAAAGGGACTTTGGTGCACCATTTACCTAAAATCGGACGAAAATATATATGGAAGCTATAACTAAATCTGAACCAATTTTCACGAAATTGAACACACATCAGTCTAGACTTAATTAAGTAAGCTATGCCCAATTTCGTGCAAATCGAAAGATATATAGGTATTTTGGTGCACCATTTACCTTAAATCGGACGAACATATATATGGGAGCTATATCTAAATCTGAACCGATTTTCACGAAACTTTGCACACATCATTCTAGACATAATGCAGTACGCTATGCCAAATTTCGTGCAAATCGAATGATATATAGGTACTTTGGTGCACCATTTACCTTAAATCGAAGGAAAATATATATGTGAGCTATATCTAAATCTGAACCGATTGTTTCCAATTTCAATAGGTTTCGTCCTTGGGCTAAATAAGTGACCTAGGCCAAATTTCATCCATTTCGTATCATAAATTCGGCCGGTACTTTGTTTACAATTTAACATGGGCAGACAGACGGACAGATTAACCGCCTTAGCACCCTTAGTCTTCAACATCACCAGATCGGACAGGGACTCTTCGATTATACATAAAAGCGTAAGCTCAAGCACGTCGCAAAGTAACACCAACTGCGGGAGGGAACGACTTTAATGATTTCCGTCAAAATCAAATCAGCATCTAAGCCGACATGTGGAATAACACCGCAATAATGGATTATCCACTACTCAAAATATGGGATGGGATGGACGAGGAGGAAAATTCGTATGGAACCTTCATCATCGCGCTATCCTCGCGAATATCCTCTAGTCAACATTGCCCTTTGATGATGTGCAATCTTCCAAGACGGAAACAATCTACACTTCTCTAGCAGACGGCAACTGAGGAGAAAAGCATCACGTGTGGGTGTTCCAAAGACATTTTTGAATACTCACTCGTATCGGCTACAGCTACCACACTCAAAGAAGCCTTGGTTCTATGCGCATGAACCCAACAATCGACCGAGAACGTTCGATACCTCAAAGCCAAGATCTATTAATAAGGTCACACATAGACTCAACGTTTGTTTAAACATGGAATTGATAGGCCATTTGGCATATAGCACTAAATTGGCGCCCAATGACTACTTTTTATTTCCGCACATCAAGAAACATGTACTGTACCAAAACGTGGACCGATATATTCAATTTTCAATACCAAACAAAGCATGAGCTAACGTTGAAAGACCTATCTTTAATATTGAGAGTTCTATTGTGTTGTCAAAAGACAAACGTATTTTATTTTATTCCGATCATATTTCGAGATATTGCTAACGAACTTCTTATACCCTCCACCATGAGGTGTAGATTCAAATAGCATAACATCCAAACAAGGGTCTCGGATGAAGGTGAGTTACGACAGAGAAATTAACATGGACCAAACGAACTTCTTATACCCTTCACCATGAAATGTAGGTTCAAAACACCTAAAGTAGCATAAACCCCTAACAATGGTCTCGGATGGAGGTGAATTACGACAGAGAAATTAACATGGACCAACATTTAATATTCGGCATAGCAATCACTTAAATGTCCCGTCATATTTTAAATATTTTGATCGTCCTACGCTCACTTTCCAAACGAAGTGCCAGTGATCGGGATTATTTCTGGGTACAAAACATATCCGTAGGACATTTTACAGTCATTTTCCAAACGAAGTGCAAGTGATCGGGATTCTTTCTGGGTACAAAACATATCCGTAGGACATTTTACAATCAGGTTCATTGTTTGCCATAGCCCCCTAATATAATGGTCCAAACGCATTTTAGGTTACTCAAAGCGCATTTTCCGACTGACATGTCTGTAATGGCATTCTATGTTCTCTGTGGTTACAAAACATCTTCACGAAAACCCTAAAATTCATTTTGGGTTTGGGAGGAGGATCTATTAGAGATCTAGACTGTGGCTCAGAGAGAATATTTTGATGGTCCTAAGCGTACATGTTTTGAGCCCCCAAAGTCCTGCGGCATTTAAGATATTATAATGGCCTATGCTCATTTTCCAAACGAATTGGCTTAGTTTACAGATAAAATGAAAGTTTTTCACATGGAGCATGTAACCCATTTTCGTGAGAACGCCTATGACCGTAGCACTCAAGTACTGAATACTCGTGATGTAGACGATGATCGACCTGTAGATCCTCTTGATTAATTTCTATTAACCTGATTTCTATGTGCTGCAATCTCCATCTTCCGTCCTAAGAATAACGTTGCCATTTACAGAGTATGCTTTCCAAATTTCGAAAATATTCAAATTCATGGATCAATGTTGGAAGTTCATGCAAGTTCTTTACTCAATAGGAATTCGTTCAAAAGCTATACAGTTTCTGACAGGTTAATTGATGTATCAAGACGGTATAATGGTAATTAATATACACATTCTCTTGTGGCGAATGTCTATAAAATGTTATAATATCCTTTTACCTGTAGCTGCAGTTGTAGTTAGAGCTTTTGCTGGAGCTGTTGTTGGAGCTTTTGCTGGAGCTGTTGTTGGAGCTTTAGTTGGAGCCGGTTTGTTAGCACCTGCACAATGATCCACGGTCCATAGGAATATTATTATCACCAAAGACCAAATATATTTCATTTTAAGCAATATCGAACAAATAAAAATATTTTTTTATATCTGAATTCCTTATTTCAAAAAAAAAAACAGTAAGGAAAGTAGTAAAGTCGGACGGGGCCGACTATATGATACCCTTCACCACTTTGAGTATATTCAACAGATGAATCCTAACAGACGTCGCATTTTTAAAGGACCAGTAAAATGAAATTGGAACCATAAGCACGTCATTCTGCAACCGATAATAAATTGTTCATTTGGTCAGATATAGAAGATATATTTAAATCTGAACCGATTTCAGGAAACTTAACACACATCTAGACAAAATTCATTACGCTGTGCCAAATTATTATATTAAGCGACTTTGGTGCACCATTTACATTAAATCGGACGAAAATATATATGGGAGCTATATCTAAATCCGAACCGATTTTCAGGAAACTTAACACACATCATTCTAGACCTACTTCATTACGCTGAGCCAAATTTAGTGCAAATCGAGAGATATATAGGGACTTCTGTGTACAATTTACCTTAATTCGGACGAAAATATATATGAGATCTATATATAAATCTGAACCGATTTTCAGGAAACTTAACACACATCATTCTGTCCCAAATTTCGTGCAAATATAAGGACTTTGGTGCACCATTTACATTAAATCGGACGAAAATATATATGGGAGCTATATATAAATCGACTCAAAAAGAGATTCTATGCATATTCTCAAAAGGAACCATGTGTCTATCTCGTTTCCTTTTGCCCTTATATGGGGGCTACCAGAAAAAATTGACCAATATTTATCATTTATAGTGGAGAGATTTGCTACCTAATAAGAACTCGACGTACTAAATTACAGTCAATTCGGTCAAAAAATACGATCAGAACCCCCAAAATACCAAACATTTGGGGGTACCGTTATATGGGGACTACCAGAAAAACTGGACCTATATTTATAATTTTTAGTGGAGTAATTTGGTACCCAATAAGAACCCAATGTACAAAAATTCAGAGAATTCAGTTATAAAAGTAGCCCAAGAACCCGAAAATACCGAAAAATGAGGGTACCCTTATATGGGGGCTCTCCGAAAAAATGGACCTTTATTTATAATTTTTGGTAGGGAGATTTGCTACCCAATAAGAACTCAACGTACAAAATTTCAGCGAATTCGGTCGAAAAATGCGATCAAAACCCCCAAAATATCGAAAATTGGGGGTACTTTTATATGGAGGCTATCCGAAAAAATGGACCTTTATTTATAATTTTTGGTAGTAAGATTTGCTACCCAATAAGAACTCAAAGTACCAAATTTCAGCGAAATCAGTTAAAAAATGCGCTCAAGAACCTCAAAATACCGAAAATTGGGGGTACCCTTATATGGGGGCAATCCGAAAAATGGACCTTTATTTATAATTTTTGGTAGGGAGATTTGCTACCTAATAACAATTCTAAGTACCAAATTTCAGCGAATTCGGTCAAAAAACGCGCTCAAGAACCTCAAAATACCGAAAATTTGGGGGTACCTTTATATGGGAGCTATGCCTAAACGTGGACCGATTTTCTCCAATTTCAATAGGGTTCGTCCTTGGGCCAATTAAGTGACCTGTGCCAAATTTCATCCAATTCGGATCATAAATGCGACCTGTACTTTGTTTACAATTTAACATGGACAGACGGACGGACGGACATGCGTAAATCGACTCAGAAAGTGATTCTATGCATATTCTCAAAAGGAACCATGGGTCTATATCGATTATTTTTGCCTGTTACAAACATATGCACAAATACATAATACCCTGTACCACAGTGTGGTGAAGGGTATAAAAACAAAACAAATGACAAAATCCCAACGAATATAATGGGAATTTGTGTAGAATGTGTTTGAAAAATACAATTGGAATTTGAATGAAATTTTGCACATGTTACTAATTTGGCCGAACTTTGGATACCCTCCACCAAAGGTATTCTGACAGTTACTTGAAATGCAACCAAAAATAGGTGGGATCTTTGTACAGGAAATGAAGTTTCATACCGAACTTTCGATACTCTCCCCGCGTGGAACTGTGACATTTTAATTTTCTATCGCCTAAAAAGGCATTTAAAGGCCATTAAAGGCTTCTATCGCATAAAAATTGCATTTTAAGGCCTTTAAAGACTACTATCGCCTAAAAAGGCATTTGATTGCCTTTAATTGGTTCTATCGCCTAAAAGGGGGATTTAAATTTTATATCGCCTAAAAAAAGGCATTTTAAGGCCTTTAAAGGCTTATATCGCCTAAAAAAGACATTTTATTGCCTTTAAAGGGTTCTATCGCCTAAAAGAGGCATTTTAATTTTCTATCTCCTAAATAAAGGCATTTAAGGCCTTTAAAGGCTTCTATCGCCTAAAAACGGCATTTTAAGGCCTTTAAGGGCTTCTATCGCCTAAAAGAGGCATTTTAATTTTGTACCTCCTAAAAAAGCATTTATGGCCTTTAAAGGCTTCTATCGCCTCAAGAAGGCATTTAAAGGCTTCGGTCGCCTTTAAAAAGGCATTTTAAGGCCTTTAAAGGCTTTTTTAGGAGGTACAAAATTAAAATGCCTCTTTTAGGCGATTGAAGCCCTAAAATGCCTTAAAATGCCGTTTAGGCGATCGCATAAAAATTGCATTTTAAGGCCTTTAAAGGCTTCTATCGCCTAAAAAAGGCATTTTATTTTTCTGTGGTCTAAAAAGGCATTTTAAGGCCTTTACAGGCCTCTATCGACTAAAAAAATGCATTTAAAGGCTTCTATCGCCTAAAACAGGCATTTTAGTTTTCTGTGGTCTAAAAAGGCATTTGAAGCCCTTTAGAGGCCTCTATCGCCTGAAAAAGGCATTTTAATTTTCTATCGCCTAAAAAGGGTTTTTTAAGGCTTTTAAATGCTTCTATCATCTAAAAAGGCATTCTAATTTTCTATCGCCTAAAAAAGGGATTTTAAGACCTTTAAAGGCTTCTATCGCCTAAAAAAATGCAGTTTAGTTTTCTGTGGTCTAAAAAGGCATTTTAAGGTCTTTAAAGGCTTCTATCGCCTGAAAAAGACATTTTAATTTTCTATCGCCTAAAAATGCATTTTACATATATTGTGCAGAAACACGCATCGAAATCATTGAATTTTTTTTTATTCTTCTGGAAGGTCAATTATTACAACTCAAATAAATTATCGTTGTAATTTTAATGTTCGAACAGCACGCAGTCAGAACATCATTAGGAACATAGTCTCCCGTTTTGAGGAACACGGAAGAGTGTTAGATCTTCCAGGAAGAGGAAGAGGTCGATCTGTGCGCAATGAAGCAGTTGTGGAGGCTGTACGACAGAGTGTAAACGAGGATCCACCTGTCTCCACTCGTCGTCGTTGTACTCAATTGGGAATCTCCCGAAGATCCCTGCAAAGAATTTTGAAGCGGGATCTTAAAATGTTTCCGTATAAAATTCAAATGGCACAGCAACTGCTCCCCCAAGACCATCAGGCACGCCTGCAATATCCCAAAGCTAAGGCAAACTCCCAAAGCTAAGGCGATTGGTAACAAACTCCTCATATTTATTAGATTTGAAGCGAAATTGTGCACAACGTAAATAACGTAATTTTTTTTTGGGGCAACTTGGACCGATATAGCACACCTTCGAACTTTACCTGCTTGGAGACAAAATATACGTCTATGTAAAATGTCAGCATCCTATCTCAATTCCTTTGAAGGGAATCTAATACTTACAACAGACGCAAGGAATATCCCTGCGTAATACTATGATGGAAGGCAGAAAATAAAGAAAAAGTGTTAAAATATACATTTTAAAAATGTTTTATTTCATGTATAGTAGTATATATAATATAATTATGCTTCGAAAATGTACATTCACATTTCTATAACATATCTAAGTTATATATGATTTGACAATGAACTAACGCGTAGAAGCATGCCTAAAACATGCCGCCAAATCGAAATCAAACATTGAAACAAATGTTAATTAATTCAAATTATCGCAACGAGCGATAATATCTTAACGATTACTTATATAAATACATCTTAAATATACATACATATATGAATAATAATAAAATTAATTTAAAAAAAATATATTAAAATTACAAATTAAAGCAAATTTGTTGGGGGAAAAAATTGCAATTGAAACAAAAAAAAAAAAAACGATTTTACACACACATATATATAAGAAATTTTTAATTTTCAATATTCTTTCTGTGTTGCATTTGCAATTCAAAGCGACGATTCGAACGAACGCCCTTAATAGCTGCCTCATTTTTACGTGAAGCGACACCAGCGCGTGCAGCCGGAACACGTCCCTTAAACATATCAATATGACGCTGTAAACGTGAAGCCATCTTATCCTGATTGCTAAGACCAGCAGCGGTTGTTGTTGGTTTCTTTTGCACAATAGATGTATTGGCCGCCAATCGACTTGATGCTGTACTAACGCCGGCTACTTGTGTGGACAAATTAAATGTTGGCTTTGGTTTAAACGAAAACGAATTGGCATTTGTTGATACATTAAACGATTGTGTTGGTTGCAAATGTTTTTTAGGCATCACGCTGCCGCTGCTGTTGGTGTTGGTAGTAGTTGTTGCATATTTTGGCTTCATAGTTATATGCTTATCATCTCTGGGATCGGGTAAATTAGAAGATGTTGTAATTTTCTCTGTTGACGGATTTTTATTTTGATTATTTGCAATTGGTATTTTCCTGGCAACATTGATAGAAGTATTTGCTGCCTGCTTATTTTGAGTTTGACTTTGTGATGATGTCATATCGATGCGCTTTAAAGCTTTAGGTTTTTCATTCGGATTGGTGTTGTTATTTTTCATTGATGTGCTAAAACTTTTCTGAGCAGATGCTGTACATAAAAATTGGAAAAAACGTAATGTTAAATACAATGCGGTTTGTTTTAAAGAAAATAAGTAAAATAAGTATTTTTTTATAATATTTTCCTAGAAATCTTTCATTATATTAAAATAAACATGTACTCTTCGTTTTTTATGAAAAATCTAATATAGGGACTTTGGTGCACCATTCACCTAAAATTGGACGAAAATATATATGGGAGCTAAATCTAAATCTTAACCGATTTACACGAAACTTAACACACATCACTCTAGACTTCATTCAGTACGCTATGCCAAATTTAGGAACCTTTGCTAACCTTCAGCTAAAATGCAAAAAGGCATAACTACCAAAAGTATAATTGTGTAGGAGAAGCAAAAAAAGAGTTTTGAATGAAAACTATAAACATGTCATGTGAAATGAAAAAGTATGCCCGGCAGGGTGATATCGCATATGACGAATAATAGACTATAATTTTTTTAACAAATTTAGTTGTTATTTAGTTTAATGGCCGTCATAACAATTATGTAAAATTTTGAATTTTTTGTTAGTTACGCCTTTTTGCATTTAGCAAATAAACCAACTTGTAGTTACGTCTTTTTGCTTTTTGTTAATAGAAGTTCCTTTTTGACCGCAGACGTGTAAAACTTTGTCAATACATGCAGTTTATTGACATTCACAATATTCATTCAAAAAGTCAATATTCAATTTTTTGTTAGTTACGCCTTTTTGCATTTTAGCTAACGATATATGGAAGCTATATCTGAATCTGAACCGATTTTCACGAAACTCACCACTTATCATTCTGGACCAAGAGATATTGTCTGGACCAAGATAATTGTCTTCTGGACATGTTTAAATCGACTTTAAAAGTGATTCTTTACATATTCTCAAAAGGAACCATGTGTCTAACCAGGGGATCAATTGAGAATATAAATAAGTTCTTGCTCTATAGCTACTGCAACAGAGGATGGCCTATATAAAAAAATTAACGAGTTATTCGAATTACCACCAGCGGTAAGACAAAACATTGCTTCAAATATCATCAAGTTGGAAATGCTTGTTCTTGAAATTCATGTTGGAATGTTAAGTAGCACATTGCGTTTATGTATTCTGAAATTTTCCAAATCGATAAATTTCCAAGTCAACATCAAAAACTAACGAAACATAAAATTTGTTGTATCAATATATCCCTCCTCTAGTATCCCTTTTATCTCTCCATTTGGTGGTTGGTATTTGTTTACATCCCCCCTACATTGCTATCACGCTTATACAAACACTAAGGGTTGTTTTTTCTCGTTTTCTACCTAAACTCGGGTTTGGAGTTTTCTACCTAAATAGAGACGTTGTTGTTGTTGTTGTTCTTATAATATAACAATTGGTATTTGTAGGGACGAATATCTCCACTTTACTCGAATTTTCATTTACTTTCTAAGCAGATACGAAAATATGGTAAATAAAAAGAAATAAATACAAACAAAACAAACTGTACTGGGTAAATAAATAAAACAAGTATCCCTACTCTTTTATCAAACAAATTAAGAGATATGTGTTATTATTTACCTGGTCTTGTTTTGCTGTTTGAGTTGATCAGAATTTTAGATCTTTCCTGTTTGCGAGCCACATGATCAGCTAAATTTTCCATTTTTTGGAACTGTTTCTGATGTATTGCAGCAAAATTTGGTAATTTTGTGCGTGTTGGCTTTATCATACTTGAAGAGGACGACGATGATGATGTCGAGGTTGTTGTAGAATTAAGGAATTGCTTTTGATTTGCCACTAATAATAAAAAAATAAAATAAGTTAATATTTTTGTAATCCAAAACAAATGAAATTTAGAAAAAAAAAACAAAAACTTACATGGACGTGGTAGTCTTGATGTAACACAAATAGACTTTGACATTGTCGAGTCATCAAAGGAATATGAACGTTTACGTCTTGTAGTTACATCTGTAATATAATAAATTAATACATTGTGTGTTCTTAAAATTTTCTATGATCTGTTTATCCAAATCTTCAATGATTGCAGTTTGATTAGCAGGACTATAGAAATTAACAGCTTTTTGTTGGGCCTTTTTGGCACTTCTGGTAAGCTTAGGTGCGGCCGACGCCGATCCCAAACATACGGACAGCGAACGCTTACGTATACCTCTTAAGACAATATCTCTTGGAGTCATGGTTGTTAGTTCAGATGTACTGAAATTTAAGTTTTCCTTCTTTAAAGGTAATTTTTTGCCACTACCATGCAGTTGTTGCGGTTCCGATTTAGGTTTACTATCGCTTTTAGTGCGATACGGTGTTAAATGCCGAACAGGCATTCTCGATTGTTTGGGTGTTGAGGGTGATGATGGAATTTGATTGCTAAACATAACTTTCGGTTTTTTCTTCGCCGGTCCCAATTCATCCTCCTCTTCATCATCAGATAATTGAAGTTTATCCATTTCTGTAGATTCGGTAGAAATTGCAAAATCACTACCTTTATCGATAGTGTCATTTGCCAATGTGTCTTCTTTAGCTGCATTAGTTGTTTGGATGCCGCCTTCATTAATAACAACTTTATCTTCAGCATCGTAAGTTTCATTTAGGTTAGCACTTTCTTTTTGAGATTTCTCATTACCTTCCACCACCTCCTCCCCTTCATCATCATCATCACAGAGAATTAGTGAAGGCATTTCCTCTGGCTGTTCGGCAGATGCCA
The DNA here is from genome assembly GCF_032173495.1 of Musca vetustissima. Classification (NCBI taxonomy): domain Eukaryota; kingdom Metazoa; phylum Arthropoda; class Insecta; order Diptera; family Muscidae; genus Musca; species Musca vetustissima. The sequence goes on along the minus strand of NW_026877021.1, from coordinate 3,262 downwards.
AAATTTCATATTCTGACTTTTTCACCTCTTGTTTAATGGACGATACTGCATCTGTTTCATCATCATCATTGATGGGATTTAAACCCAAATCATCCATATCAATTTCTTTTGATTTCAAATAAGAACCAAAGGAGTCATTTTCTAAGCTTGGTTTTTCATCCACTTCCTGCTCAATTTGGGTTTTCAAGTGTGGCGTTTCTTCCTCTTTTTTCTCAGTTTGTTTCTCTTTTTTTATTTCTTCAATAATGGAATCATCTTTAATGGATATCATTGATATGTCCTTGCCATCTTCTTCTTCGTCTGGGACATTGATATCATCTTCCTCTTCCATTTTTAATGGTGGAATATCGTTTAACTTATCCTCTGGTTCTTCTTTCAATTCCTTAACAATATTTTCCTCCTCCTCTTCTTCTTGTATCAATTGGATATCTTCATCATCAGCATGTTTATCTTCATTCTGCATTTGAGTTATTTTATCTTCTGCTTTTTCTTCTGGATCATCTTCTATTAAACAGATTACTTCTTCTTCTTCTTCTCCAGTAGTTTCCTCTTCCTTTAACTGGCACTTTTCATGCTCATCTTCGTTTTGTATTAAATTAATCTCATCGTCAACAACATGCTCCTCTGGGCGTTCTTCATTGCTAACGCATACATCTTCCTTCTCTTCTTCCTTGACAGCGGAACCCAAAGCATTCTCCTTCTTCTCAATATCTTCATGTACAGTATGTACCATCACCTCGGAAGTGGTCAAATCTTCAGTCTCCTTCTCCTCTTTGACTTGTACAGTTGCATCATTGTTTTCTTCAAATGCATGTGAAGAAACATGAGCACCGCCGCCGCCTCCACTTGGTTCCTCCAATGCAGTTTCATTTAAATTCCTCTTACCACGACCTGTGTTGTTGGTGTTGCGTCTAGATTTTCGTGTACGTTTCGTTGAAGATCTACCAACACTTGCTGCCGTCCACTTGGGATGTTCTTCATCGTGGTCATTCTCATTTTCCTCATTGTTTTCATCAAATGAGTTTAGTTTCTTCCTAGCGGATCGCCTTGCGGACTGCTTTACAATATCATCGTAATCCTGGGGTGGCTTAATACTCTTACGACAACTCCTGCGTGGTGTTTGGAGCATATCCTGCAACACGGATTCCGATGCCTGTGGTGTACAAGCAGTTACCTTTTGCCTCCTTCTGGTGGAAGGAGTCTTCAACAATGGTTCCACTGCGTCATTCTTCTCATCGATTTCTGTCTCATCTTCGCTTTCATCCTGTGACAATATCATTTCAACTTCTTTTTCCAAATTTTTAACTTTTCTTGAACGCCTTGATACATTTTCAAGGGTATGGGTTAGTGGAGCTATAGAACAATGATGAGATCATATTTAAGGATATTTTCACAACAGTTTGCCTGCACCAGAAACTTACCCCCATCACAATCATTTGTAGTTTCCATTCTGTATAGTTGCACAAATTATTTTCCGTTTATTTTCAATACTAAAAAGCAACTAGAAATCTAAAATTATATTAATTCTAACAAGAGCGTCACTTGCTGTTGTTTTCCCTTCAGTGAAAAATATTTGAATGCCGTTATATTTTCAAATGTCCACCAACAAAGCTTGGTATGCTTGGCAGCACTTTTTAGGAAGTGTTTGTAATGCAGTGACATATGCAAAAGGTAATTGCTGTGTAACTGTAGGCAGCATTTAGATGGGGCATAACAAAATAGAGGAATACAAAATGTTTTACAGACAAACACTAAAGAATTAATTAATAAATAATTATATTTTGGTTGATTATAGGAAATAAAAAAGGCATAATATTATAAATAATACGAAAAAAAGTAAAATAACGTTTCAATGTTTCTCGCAAAAGACTTTTTGGTAAGAAATATTTATCAATATGTTTATACTTTGGTTAATTGTCAAGTGACCGGCTTGGATTATATAATTCTGGATAGTATAGGAAATTGATAAACATAATACAATTGTAATAAAAATAATATTTTCCTCTATGTATTCATATTTATTTTCACAGTGTCTGGACTACTTTGTTACAAGAATTTTTTGACATTTCAATTAATTGACATTTAAATAACCATATAGTAATTTTTGTCGTTGTCTGATGAAAGACGAACATGAAAGTCAACGCTATTGAACAAGCAACATTTGGGCAAGAAAGCGTGTCATTCAAGAATTATAGTGTTTACACCGCTTTAAAGAGGTTTCATGATCAGGATATTTAAAATAGGAGGCTTTAATATCTTTTCAATCGACTCGATTTTTAAGTAGAGTAACAAGATATTTGCGGTAACTAAATCTAGATAGGGATAACAATTTCGTGGTATCAAAAGTAATCGTAAATAAAACTCACAAAATATTTTTTAGATATAACTTTTTTATTGTAAGGTTTTAACTTTGACATTATTGGTCTGTTCCAGAACCTGCAAGAATGTACAATTTTTTATTACGATACCAATTTTTCCTTTATGATATCGAAAAAAATGTGTGAGACACGATATATGGTCCGTACTGCAAGAATCTACTCGACATTACTATGTTCTTCCATATCATAAAGGAAAATTCTTTATCGTAGTAAAAACTAGTATATTCTTGCATTTCGGGAACATACCAATAATTTAAATGAACTCCACGGGAACATATTGGGCGGTATCTCAGCCATAACTTTTAAGGGCTCAAGTGTCTCAAAGCAAACAAAAAATCGGCAATCATAGCGCTCCGAAGAAGTAAGTTTCAATCACCAATGCTAGGCTGAAAAAATAACATTGCTTTAAAAATAATATTTTCTTCCATATCATAAAGGAAAAAGTAATTCCTTTAAAAAGTCTTGATTTAGATTAGGCGAGTTTACTTGCGGCAAGTCTTTGTTTGTAGGAGAGAGGGGCAAGGGGAATAGAAATGAAAAAAAAATTGCTCGTACCGACAATTTTCTGGCAATTCGTTTTGTGTATTTCGTATTTGTTGACATTTTATATAGATTTAAATGTGAAAAACCAACAAATAGAAAAATATTTTGGAAACCGAATTGCCTTGTATAAACGCATGAAGCAAGTTCAAAAGAGAACGACAAGAATTGCCGCAAGTAAACTCGTCTAATCTAAATCAAGACTAATTAAGTTTTTTCTTTTATTTCCATTTTTTTAATTTTAATGAGCAATGGTCAAACGAGAAAATGAGTGTGGGGAAGAATTAGAAAAATCATAAATTTGACGCAAGTATTATTTGCGAGAAGAAATTTTGTCATGAAAG
>NW_026877020.1:0-20816 GCF_032173495.1 Musca vetustissima | reverse complement strand
GTTCTGCCAAATTTCGTGCAAATCGAAAGATATATAGGGACTTTGGTGCACCATTTACATGAAATCGGACGAAACTATATATGGGAGCTATATCTAAATCTGGACCGATTTTCTCGAAACTTGGCAGACATCATTCTAGGCTCAATTAAGACGTTATGCCAAATTTCGTGCAAATCGAATGATATATAGGGACGGTGGTGCACCATTTACATGAAATCGGACGAAACTATATGGGAGCTATATCTAAATCTGGACCGATTTTCTCGAAAGTTGGCAGACATCATTCTAGGCTCAATTCAGTACGTTCTGCCAAATTTCATGCAAATCGAAAGATATATAGGGACTTTGGGGCACCGTTTACATGAAATCGGACGAAACTATATATGGGAGCTATATCTAAATCTGGACCGATTTTCTCGAAACTTGGCAGACATCACTCTAGGCTCAATTCAGTACGTTCTGCCAAATTTCGTGCAAATCGAAAGATATATAGGGACTTTGGTGCACCATTTACATGAAATCGGACGAAACTATATATGGGAGCTATATCTAAATCTGGACCGATTTTCTCGAAACTTGGCAGACATCATTCTAGGCTCAATTCAGTACGTTATGCCAAATTTCGTGCAAATCCAAAGATATATAGGGACATTGATATACCATTTACATTAAATCGGACGAAATTATATATGAGAGCTATATCTAAATCTGGACCGATTTTCTCGAAACTTGGAAGACATCATTCTAGGCGCAATTAAGTACGTTATGCCAAATTTCGTGCAAATCGAAGGATATATAGGGACTTTGGTGCACCATTTACATGAAATCGAACGAAACTCTATATGGGAGCTATATATAAATCTGGACCGATTATTTGGAAACTTGGCAGACATCATTCTAGGCTCAATTCAGTACATTATGCCAAATTTCGTGCAAATCGAAAGATATATAGGGACTTTGATACACCATTTACATTAAATCGGACGAAATTATATATGGGATCTATATCTAAATCTGGACCGATTTTCTCGAAACTTGGCAGACATCATTCTAGGCTCAATTAAGTACGTTATGCCAAATTTCGTGCAAATCGAAGGATATATAGGGACTTTGGTGCACCATTTACATGAAATCGGACGAAACTATATATGGGAGCTATATCCAAATCTGGACCTATTATTTGGAAACTTGGCAGACATCATTCTAGGCTCAATTCAGTACGTTATGCCAAATTTCGTGCAAATCGAAGGATATATAGGGACTTTGGTGCACCATTTACATGAAATCGGACGAAACTATATATGGGAGCTATATCTAAATCTGGGCCGACTTTCTCGAAACTTGGCAGACATCACTCTTGGCTTTATTCAGTACGTTATGCCAAATTTCGTGCAAATCAAAAGATATATAGGGAATTTGGGGCACCATTTACATGAAATCGGACAATACTATATATGGGAGCTATATCTAAATCTGGACCGATTTTCACGAAACTTGGCAGACATCATTCTAGGCCTACATGATTAGGCTGTACCAAATTTCGTGCAAATCGAAAGATATATAGGGGCCGTTTACATTAAATCGGTTAAATATATATATGGGAGCTATATCTAAATCTTAACCGATTTTTCCCAATTTCAATAGGGTTCGTCCTTTTGCCGAATAAGTGGCCTATGCCAAATTTTATCCAATTCGGATCATAAATGCGACCTGTACTTTGTTTACAATTTAACATGGACAGACAGACGGAGGGACGGACATGCATAAATCGGCTTAAAAAGTGATTCTATGCATATTCTCAAAAGGAACCATGTGTCTATCTCGTTTCTTTTTGCCTGTTACAAACATATGCACAAAGACATAATACCCTGTACCACAGTGTGGTGAAGGGTATAAAAATAAAATATTTTTATACCCTCCACCATAGTATGGAGGCTATATTAATTTTGTCATTCCGTTTGTAACTCACAGAAATATTCATTTCCGGCCCTATAAAGTATATATATTCCTGATCAGGGTAAAATTCTAAGACGATCTAGCCATGCCCGCCCGTCTGTCCGTCCGTCTGTTGTAATCACGCTATCTTCCGAAGGAATTTAGATAGGGTGCTGAAATTTTGCATAGGGTTGTCTTTTGTCTGCAGGCAGGTCAAGTTCGAAGATGGGATATATCGGTCCACGTTTAAGCATAGCTACCATATAAGGGTACCCCCAAATTTTCGGAATTTTGGGGTTCTTGAGCGCGTTTTTCAACCGAATTCGCTGAAATTTGGTATATTGGGTTCTTATTGGGTACCAAATATCTCCACTAAAAATTATAAATATAAGTCAATTTTTTCTGTTAGCCCCCATATTAAGGTACCCCCAAATTTCGGCATTTGGAGGTTCTTGAGCGCGTTTTTCAACCGAAATCACTGAAATTTGGTATTTTGTAGCCGTATATGGAAACAAATCTCCCTACCAAAAATTATTAATAGTCAACCCTCTTAGGCGTAGTCCCCATATAACCCCATTTTTTATATTAATATAATTATCTGTTTTTTCCGCGTTTTGGGTTTGGTTCTAACACTCTGTTGTAATCATTTCACCTGCGAAGGATATCGAGATAAAAAACTAGAACGTACGGTTCGATAATGAAGTATAACCCGTATTTAGACCTAGCCCCTGTGTGGGAGGTACCAGAAGGAGTGGACCGATGTTCCCCATCTTCGAACTTTAACTAAGTTTGGAAGATGGTCAAAGTTTGGATGAAATCGACATTTTCTGGAACAAATTTGATCCAAAGAATGGATCTAGAACCATTTTAACCGTGTCAAAGTGTATATGCCCTCATTATCCATAAAGCTGAGAGAATAATTGTCCATTAACAATTTCTGAAATTTGTTTTATAGTTTACATTGTGGTTTATATAACCGTCGATATAGGTCCACTTTTTGGTATTTTCCCTATATTTTTATTTCAAGTACCTGTCAGAATATCTATGGTGGAAGGTATCCAAAGTTCGGCCCGGCCGAACTTAACGCTTTTTCACTTGTTTTGTATTATTTCATCCTCTAAATATCATTCGCTCAAAACCGATAGATGTCGCACTTCAACAAAACCGGAACTTTATGCAAAATTGTATAGCCATAATCTAGTGCGGTAATGGTAATACTAAATACTGTAAGAATATTTACGTATATATCTCCCAAACCCGGTATCTGCCCTTCTAGAATAAATGTAATAGCATAAAACGCAATTTTTAATTTTTTTTTAAACAAAAGTCTGAGTCAATTTGACTTACTCAATATGCTTATTCATTAGCATTTTCACCATGTACTATTTCGTGACCTCTAGAGAGACCAGAAAATGCTTTGGTTGACTTCAGCAGCCAAACATTGACCTTTTCACCAAACACAATAAGTGTCTTCACTGGTCAGAACCAGATATGCAGAATAGCGTGACAATTGTTTCACAGCTATGACCTTTACTTTGTTTACAAATGTTAATGTACATACGGATAGTCACATACTTCTATATCGACTCAGCTATTCGGGATATAACGATCCGTATACCAAAATGTAAGTCCAGGACCAATATTTCGTTATAAACTATTGAAACACAAACACTTGAAATACCCTAACAACATAGCTATTAATTTAAATTTAAAGAAATATAGATCTCATTATAAACTATAATCAAATTTTCTTAAATTCATTTTTAGCACTTTATTCTGGCACTTTTCTAAAATTTTTAGCACTTTTTAGCATATTTTTCAACAAAATTTAGCATGTTTTCTCAATCAAGTTTTGGCAACACTGCTCTAGCGTCTAAACGAATTCAAATAGATCGCCAGGCAGGTCAAGTTCGAAGCTGGGCCATATGAGTTCACGCTAAGGCATAGTCCCCATGGTTCACCCAATTTTCGATAGTTTGGGGATCTTGAGAGAATTTTTCGACCAAATTCGCTGATTTTTTGTACATTTTGCTATTATTGGGTACCAAAAATAATACAAATTTTAAATAAGGTTCACTTTTTCTGTTAGCCCCCATATAACGGTAGCCCCAAATTTTCGCTATTTTGCGGGGATTTTGACCGAGTTCATTGTAATTTGTTATTATACCCTACACAACTATGTTGTCAGGGTATTATAGCTTTGTGCAGCCCCAAAAGTTTGTAACGCCTCGAAATATTGGTCCTAGACCCACCTTTAAGTATAACGATCGTCATATCTCGACTAGCTGAGTCGATCTAGATATGTGTGTCCGTCCGTCCGTCTGTCCATTATAATTTGTAAACACGATACAGGCCACAGTTATGGACCAATCTTCACAAAATTTTGCATGAAGGATGGTTCTGGCCAATGAAGACCCCTATTGTTTTTGGAAAAGATCGGTTAATATTTAGGGGATGAAATGGACCAAATACTAAATTGTTGTCGGTTTTTCTGGTTGCTCCAGGGGCCGCAATTATGGCACAAACACCGTGAATTTTTGCATGGAGAAGGGGATCGGGCCAAAGGATAAGCATGCCTGTTTTGATAAAGATCGGTCAATATTTAGCGGATCAAATGTACCCTGACTTTTGTGTGAAAAATTACAAAATTTTTATTCTAGGGTATATATACTTGCTCCTGAAGGACATATACTCGAGATGTTGATAGTTTGTCCAAGATGACCTTCAATTTGACCTTCAAATTGATACCAATTATATGGCTGTATGTACTCCGATGCGGGAGTTATACGTAATTAAGTAAAGGTGACTATGTGCATATTATTACTATTAATCCATTAGAGGACGGAAATGTCGCGCTGGTCGCTTTGAAATTGTACATGAAACTCCGATTATGGTCAAGAACGACGCTTATAGTTTTCGGTGCAGTTGAGATTTCATTTAGGTGGTGCAATGAACCGAAAACTTTAATTTTGTCAGATTTTCTAGTCGCTCTAGAGGCAATTATTATATGCAGAACATCACATATTTTACAAGGTGAAGGGGGTCTGACCAAATACTTAGAGCGGCTGTTTAGATGATGGTCGGTCAATTTTCCGAGGGTCAAATCAACCAAAACCTAAAGTGACCATTTTTTTATTTTATTGCGTAAAAATTCACTTCAAGAACAAACATTTTGGAAAATATGCAAGACTTAGAAAGAGGAGTTGTTGATCTCTAGTCGGTAAAAAGGGTGCAAATATCACGAAATATTGCCCAGGCTCAGTATATAGAACCGCCGAAAGTGTGCTTTTCGTGTTAGTTGCGTAGGGTTTCATATGGTCGGCCCCGTCCGACTATACTGCTCCGCTCACTGGTTTATACATATTTTCCATCTTACCATGTGTTGTCAATGTCGGCAAGGCGGGGAGTTTTAAATTTTGAAAAAATCCCCATTAAAAATTAAGCTGATATTTGTATTTTTTTATGGTTTACGACAATTAATTGGTAAGGACTAATAGAATGTTCCCTATATTTTTATACCCTTCACCACACTGTGGTACTGGGTATTATGTTTTTGTGCATATGTTTGTAACAGGCAAAAGGAAACGAGATAGACACATGGCTCCTTTTTAGAATGTGCATAGAATAACTATTTAAAGTCGATCTATGCACGTCCGTCCGTCCGTCTGTCTGTCCATGTTAAATTGTAAACAAAGTACAGGCCACATTTATGATTCGAATTAGATGAAATTTGGCATAGGTCACTTATTTGGCCCAGGGACGAATCCTATTTAAATTGGAAAAAATCGGTCTAGATTTAGATATAGCTCTCATAGATATTTTCGTCCGATTTAATGTAAATTTCGTACCAATATCCCTATATATCGTTTAATTTGCACGAAATTTGGCACAGCGTAATGAATTATGTTTAGAATGGTGTGTGCTAAGTTTCATAAAAATCGGTTCAGATTTAGATATAGCTCCCATATATATTTCGTCCGATTAAAGGTAAATGGTGCACCAAAGTACCTATATATGTTTCGATTTGCACGAAATTTGACACAGCGTACTGAATTGAATCTAGAATGATGTGTGAAAAGTTTCGTGACAATCGGTTTAGATTTAGATATAGCTCCCATATATATTTTTATCCGATTTAAGGTAATTGGTGTACCAAAATCTCTGAAAATCATTCGATTTGCACGAAATTTGTAATAGCGTACTGAATTAAGGCTAAAATAACGTGTGCTAAGTTTCGTGAAAATTAGTTCAGATTTAGATGTAGCTCCCATATATATTTTCGTCCGATTTTATGCTGCACCAAAGTCTTTATATATTAAGTCTAGGATGATTTTGCTTCGTGAAAAGATCCATAGCTAGACCGATTGACACAACGTACTGATGTAATATAAATTAATCTCTGGCAAGTTTCCCTGATATCGGTTCAGCTATATTCTACATATGTTAGGATACATATGTAGAATATACCCAAAGTGGTGAAGGGTATCATATAGTCGGCCCAGTCCGACTTTACTACTTTCCTCACTGGTTATTTCAAGTAACTGTGATACACCTATGTTGGAGGGTATTCAAAGTTCGGCCCGGCCGAATTTAACGACTTTTCACTTGTAAGGTGGAATAGGGTCAAATATTTTTTTAACGAAAATAATTTTTCGATATAACAAGTTATAAAATAGTTTTAATTTTAAATTAAAAAGTATATATTGTATCTGTAGTTTTATTTCATTCCATTTCCTTTTTTTGTCTACCCAAAAATAACTTTAGATTTTCATTTCAATTTAAAACTAAAATGGGGAGAGGAAAGTTTTACTCAACATTTAGTTTTGCTTTTAATTTTTAGCTGGAATACAAAACCCGGATTGCTCACACGAGTAAAGGGAGAAAGTTTTCAACTCTACCACAGTCAACACTTAAAAACTGCTCATATTTGGTTACCACAAAAAAGATACTCTCGTAAATACGCCCCTGCCCCCTTTCCCTTGGTAGGGAAGAATAAATAAGATGAAACCAAATTGTTCATTCGATTTTATTATCATTGGGTTGTGTGCGTGTAATAGCTAAGCAGATGTTTTCAAATTATTCTGCTACCCTGCCAGTTCAGATTTTCATGGGGAAATACTGCGTCCATAGGGGTACCATTCAAAATTACTGCAACCAGTTAACCACAACAATTCAAAGTTGAATTTGTTCTCCGTTTTTATTCAATTTCCATATAAATTTGTCTCACAGCTCACCATTTAACCAGTTAGTTGGCAAGTTGTACGTTATTCGGCTGCTATTGTTAACCACTTCAGTTAGTAATTCTATTGATTTTATGTTGGTAGCTTACGCTTTCCTCAAAAGGGAGTGAACAATAAAACTATATTGTTAATTAACTAAAGTGGTCTGGAGGAGCCGGCTTTGCCTTTAAAGAAAATTTGGATTTACAAGAAAATACATAGGGGTTGTAAATTGATATTTAAAAATAAATTAAATACCAAATTAAAAATAATAATATAATAGATAAAAGTAATGGGTAATGAACGTTTAATGAATTTAATTTTTGTCACCTATATCTAAGGTAATTTTCGTTGAGCTCTCAACACTGCGTTGTTTTGGCAGTAGTGAGGCTCAGATCGTTTCTGATCGTAGACCTCAACATCGTGTAAATAGTAAAAAATATTATATATACGCCTTGGATAAATATTATTTAAAAAAAAATTTCGCTTTCAAGGGCAATTAAGGCATAGCATTCGCTATGTCATGATGCGCTCTAAAAATATTTCCCGTAAAAAATTACGCCTTTGGTACTATTTTTGTATCCTTAGAAAAACTTTTCATTACATAACCAAAAAAAAAATATTCTTTAAAATATCAGGCCTTGAAGAAATATGCTTTAAAAATTTACGCCTTAAAGAAATATTCTTTAAAAAATTTACGCCTTGATTAAAAAAATTAAAAAATTTATGCTTCAAAAATATTTATTACAAAATCTACACCTTGTTTATCCTTAAAAAATATTCTTTAAAAAATCTACGCCCTGATTGTCCTTCAAAAAATATTTTTAAAAAATCTACTCCCTGATCGTCCTTCAAAAAATATTTTTTAAAAATTCTACGCCTTGCTTATCATCCTTAAAAAATATTCTTTACAAAATTTATGCCTTGTTTATCCCTGATAAAATATTCTTTAAAAAATCTATGCCCTGATTGTCCTTGAAAAATACTCTTTAAAAAATCTACGCCTTGCTTATCCTAGAAAAAATATTCTTTAAAAAATCTACGCCCTGATTGTCCTTCAAAAAACATTCTTGAAAAAATCTACGCCTTCAATATCCTTAAAAAATATTCTTTTAAAAATCTACTTCTTCAGCATCCTTGAAAAAAATATTATTTAAAAAATCTACGTCTTGATTATCCTTGAAAATATATTATTTAATAAATCTCTTGCATTTTTTCATTTTCATAATCCACAGGCCTCCCTACGAAATTTGCACACTTATACAAAAAATATATGAAACAACACGTACATCAGCAACATCTTATGACCAGCTTAATACATGCACACACTTCACATCAATTGACGTACATTGCTAATTCGCTTTTCTCTCTCCCCTTGCATTAAATGGGAGGTGAGAAAAGAACGATTAGCAACAAATAATAATTGTATAACTGTCAAACTTCAAATGTGCCTAATTTCTGAAATCCTTAAAACGTCAAAGAATGAACCAAGAAGAATATCGTATTCCCCCACAAGTTGGAGAGATTTGGCACTTCAACAATTTACAATCCCTTGACATATGAATAAAAAAACACCACACACCGACCTCGAATCATAGTCCCACAATATACCAACATTACAATTGACGTCCATATGTCCTGTCATTTGAATGTAAAACGACAAGTGCTATATTAAAAAGGGTTAAAACACGCACTCAAAATGATAAACATATGGGATGTGCGTACATACACATACAAACATTTATAGACCTGCTAACTCTTGTGATAAATGCATACACATGCACAAAATCTAACTAGCATTAACAACCCAGTGGTTGGTCGGTTGTATTTTTTACAAGGACTTACTCGGGTGCTTTGTTGTTTTTTTTTGTTTCTACAACAAGAGCAGTGAGTAATAAACAAGGTTTGGAAGAAAATTTTTTTGTTAACTACCACATATGCATATAACACAATGCAGCCATTGCCTGTCCTTAGCAGTGTAACAGCATCGTCGTCGACATTCTCATTCAGACATTGCCCGTACTCATGTGTTGTCTTTTAAAGGATTCTCTAGTACACTTCAGCTAGCAAGCAGACAGACAAGACCCAAAAAAGGACATTAAATTATTATGGAATTTATTGAAAAATTAAAATAACAAAAAGCAACAAAACAACGTGCATGTGAAAAATTAAACCAAAATATACATTGGCTTTAGTTTTATGCTTTTGTTCCAAATTTCGTGCAAATCGAAAGATATATAGGGACTTTGGTGCACCATTTACCTTAAATCGGACGAAAATATATATGGGAGCTAATCTAAATCTGAACCGACTTTTCCCAATTTCAATAGGGTTCGTCCTTGGGTCAAACGAATGAGCTGTGCCAAATTTCATCTACTTCGGATCATAAATGCGACCTGTACTTTGCTCAAATTTAATATATATACAGACGGACAGACGGACGGACGGACATGCATAAATCAACTCAGAAAGTGATTCTATGCATATTCTCTATCTCGTTTCCTTTTGCCTGTTACAAACATATGCACAAAGACATAATACCCTGTACCACAGTGTGGTGAAGAACTTTTAATTTGGATAGGTAAATAATAACAGAAAATTATGTAAATCGATTTCGAGCAAATCACAATCTGACACTCGTTGATTATTTGAAACCAAATAAACATGAAGTCGGTCGAATATATGGGATATGTCTGCATTTCTACAAAAGAAATTACGTCACTATACCCTACACCACTATGTTGTCAGGATATTATAGCTTTGTGCAGCCCCAAAAGTTTGTAACGCATACCGATCGTCATATCTCGACTATCTGAGTCGATCTAGACGTGTGTGTCCGTCCGTCTGTCCATTATAATTTGTAAACACGATACAGGCCACAGTTATGGACCAATCTTCACGAAATTTTGCATGTATGATGGGTTCTGCCCAATGAAGACCCCTATTGTTTTTGGAAAAGATCGATTAATATTTAGGGGATGAAATGGACCAAACACTTTATTTTTGTCAGTTTTTCTGGTCGCTCTAGAGGCCGCAATTATTGCCCAAACACCCCGAATTTTTGCATGGAGAAGGGGATCGGACCAAGAATAAGCATGCCTGTTTTGATAAAGATCGGTCAATATTTAGCGGGCAAAATGGACCCTGACTTTTGTGTGAAAAATTACAAAATCTTTATTCCGGGGGCATATATACTTGCTCTTGAAGGACATATACCCGAGAAGTTGATAAAATATCCAAGAGGAGTTGTTGACCTTCAAATTAATACCAATTACATGGCTTTATGTACTCCGATGTGGGAGTTATCCGTAATTAGGTAAAGGTGACTATGTGCCTAGTATTACTATTACTCCATTAGAGGATGGAGTAATTGCACATGAAGTTCCGTTCCGTCAAGGTAGACGCCTATAGTTTTTGGTGAAGTTGAGATTTCATTCACGGGGTGCAATGAACAGAAAACTTTAATTTTGTCAGATTTTCTAGTCGTTCTAGAGGCAATTATTATAGCAGAACATCACATATTTTACAAGGTGAAGAAGATCTGAACAAATACTTAGAGCAGCTGTTTAGGTGATGATCGGTCAATATTCCGAGGGTCAAATTAACAAAAACCTAAAGTGACCAAATATAAATAAGTGCAAATATCACGAAATATTGCCCAGACTCAGAATATAGAACCGCAGAAAGTTTGCTTTTCGTGGTAGTTGTGCAGGGTATCATATGGTTTTCCCGTCCGACTATACTGCTTTGCTCACTGGTTCTATACTCAATTTGGTATGTTGTGCAAAATTTCGCGTCAGTTTGAGAAAAATGATTGAAATCGGCCGAAAAAATAAATTTAAGCTATATCCAGACCGATTTCAACGAAACTTGCCACAGGTTATATTATACGAATTACAGTAAGTTTTATGCCTATCGGCCATATTTTGGGTCTTTGATGTATCATTTACTTAAAATTGGAGGGGAATATGCATAGGAGCGATATATAAATCTGAACCGATTCCAATAAAACTTGCCACACGTTGGACTACACTAACCAAACCAGTGATCTTTATTCCAAGAATGGGCAATATTTCGCGATATTTGCACCCTCTTAACCGATTAGAGGTCAATAGCTCCTATTTCTTGCCATTACATCTATTTCGAATTATGTTTTATTTCATAACATCCAATTTTTTTCATTTTACACAGAAAGGTCTTGGCTGACTTGACCCGCTGAATAGTGACAGATCATTACAAAAGTCCACCAAATTAGTTGGCCAGATTCATTCTACAGTGTAATATTCTGCTTATAATTGTGGCATATATATCGAATGAAAAAACACAATAAAAATAAGTTTCGGTCCACTTCATCCCAAAATTATTATATGATCATCACCGCATTTATAGGCGTTGTCCGTGACCATAACTGGAGCCTCATGGAAATTTTAAAAGCGACCCGCGGTATATTTCCGCCCTATAGTGTGATAATGGGTTACTAAATAATATTTGAATACTTAAGCAACTGTAAATATTTAGGAGTAACTCTCATATCCGAACACATAAGACAATATAGTTGGTATCAATTTAAAGGCCAACAACTTCTCTTGGATATACTATCAATTTCTCGAGCCTATGTCCTTCAGAAGTAAATATATACGTCCCACAATACAAATTTTGTAATATTTCACACAAAAGTATGGTTCTATTTGACCCGCTAAATATTAACCGATCTTTATCAAAACAGGCGTGCTTATTCTTTGGCCCGATCCCCTTCTCCATGCAAAAATACGCGATGTTTGGTCCATAATTGCAAATAAAGTTTTTGGCCCATTTCATCACCTAAATATTAACTGATCTTTTCCAAAAACAATAGGGATCTTCATTGGGCAGAACCCATCCTACATGCAAAATTTCCTGAAGATTGGTCCATAACTGTGGCCTGTATTGTGTTTACAAATTATAATGGAAGACGGACGGACACACATGTCTAGATCGACTCAGCTAGATATGACGATCGGTATACTTAAAGGTGGGTCTAGGACCAATATTTCGCGGCGTTACAAACTCATGGGGCTGCACAAAGCTATAATACCCTGACAACATAGTTTTGTAGGGTATAACAACTGAAATACACCCCTTTACTGGTGATAGTCCTCAAATTATATTTTTTAAATAATCCACATTTATTTCTGATATTCTCTCATGTTCTGTACAAAAAATCTTAAAGTTGTCATCATTATGATACCACCCTCACTTTTCCATAATATGTCCATTTTAAACTTTTCATTCCATATATCTCCATCTACTTCCTCTCCCGCTCCACTATGTTGATTTTGTAAATCAACAATTTTTCAGTCAATTATCATTGAAAATATCATATCCCCTTGACCATATTACAAGCTAAATATTATATTTTTACCATTATATACCTCTACACAAATTTTTCTCCTGCCCCTCGCCCCTTCAATGCCCATCAATCCAATTTCTTTTGCACGTTTCCTTCCAGAAATTCTTAAAAAGAAAATTTTTTATTAGTTTCTTTGCTGCATCAGCAGAAAAATAAAATCATGGACTGACTACATTAGGAAAGGGCAAGGACGTTTATAGAAGAAGACGCGCAATAAAGTGAACACTGTTGCAAAAGCGGAAAAGTATATAAAAATATTTAATTTGCTATAAAAAATCGTCGAGCAAATTATGAGAAAAATGAAACTTCGCTATCATAAATACTTTTTTGTTGGAAAATGGTTTTAGCACCATCTCTACCACTACACCAAACACTTGGCTAAGTGAAGAGTGTTGGCCGGCCATCAAGTCAATACAATTAAAGAGTGGCAAACAATTTAACGAAAAACTGGATGGAAGAGGGTGGGGGTGTTCATTTTGATAACAAAAACAAAATGTGTGGTGCTATTTTATAACTTCTTCATCTTCTTCTTCAGTTTTAGTAGAATTTGCAAAGTAAAGCATTTTTGTTTTCGTTATTTTTGCCTTCTTCTCCCCGTTGTTTTACTTCACGTGTTCCACCTGAAGTAAAGGTTATGAAAGTTGTCACTATATTTGAGCAAGTTTTTCTTGAAGAAAATCACGTACCTTGAAAATTGTTTTGTTTTGGCACGTTTTCTATAAGGTTTGGTTATCCATGGTCCCTTTGGCTATTTTTTTCCGATGAGAGGCAAGGAAGGAATAAGACGTTAAATTGCAGTATGTACTAAGTAATCGAAATACTTGTTAAATGGTCATTATAAAGTTGAATGAAAATTGTCATAATATCTGCGATGAAAACATTTTTACTTTGACCAAGGAAAAAATTGATGTGAAATGAAGTGGCTTAGAAATAGACAAATTATTTCGCAATAATGTCTGCGTGATTGCTGTGGTATGTGTGAAATATCTGTATTTTAATGAACTTCTAAGAGGCTTAATGATATTCTTTATTAACTTAGAAGTAAATTAAATAACATTTTCAAATATATCTTACACTTTGTCGCCATAACTACCTGAAATCAATTAGTCTTTAATATACAACAGCGGCAGTATTGTCCCAACGATGTTTGAGTAAATTATCATGTAATTTAGTCTATAAATCAATAAGTAGCTAAATAGACGTTCAGCCTCGCATCAGACGTACAGCCATTTTAAAGATTTATAATAATCTGATTAATTCAATTAAATGTGAAAGTTAAATAAACTCTAATTACTTTTTCGATTATTAATTTGATGAAGTTAATAATAAAATTCTCGCACTCTAATAGCTAATGCGTTTAAAAAATTAATTATATAAACTTCAAAGTTAGTTTAAACTATTGCAGTTGTTATTTAAAATACCAACAGAGCGTATACGTTTTGACATAAAGTATACGCAAAAGATACCATGGGTTGTTATTGCTAAGTGAACTATAAATCCGTATATATTACAGAAGATTACGAAGTCTTCACCGAATAAATATCAAAACAATCATAACGTTTTTAATATCTTCCACAGAAAAAGAATAAATATTGGGGGAAGAATTTCAATTATTTGGGGGCTAGGAAATTATTTTATTTCGATAAATTGTGACTTACGCTCGGAAATGGTACTGATATCGCATAAAATTCACATCGATTAATCGTGTCGCTAATTTTCTATCGTATGCGAGTTTTATTTCGCTATCTGACAGTTTTGCATACAATTTTGTAACGACAATAGTTTTACGACTTGGATTCCATTACGAGTTTTTATTCTTCTATAAAAAACATGGATTAGAATCAGTTATTAAAAACACTTGATACAACATGCATGCTATGCGATTATTATACCGCACAGAATTCAAGTGATTAGAGGGAATACGAGAAGAGCATTGGGTACAAAATACAGGTCCAAACAATTAAAAATCCAAAACACTAAATTGGCCAGTATGAAATGTATGCGGGGAATGACATACATACTTTTCCCCACCGAAGAGAAGTGTAAAGTGTTTTATCACGTTATTCCTCTGAGGAGTAACACAATGCTTCGTTATCTTACTCGGTTAGTCCTTTTATAAGATTCATTAATCATTGTTTTTATTTCCGCTAAGTAGATGATTGGTATGCTGTAGCCTGTTTGAATGTCAGGGGACTTCGAATGCATTTCAACTGATACAGAATTAAGCTTTGGATGCATTTCTTCTGAAGGGTGATAAGTGCCTCTTGTTTCTAATATTCGAACCCCACATTGAAAGAATTTTTTCTCCTCCTACATTACGCCATCCCACTATAGGTAATTTGCCCTGTTTTTGAAGCAAAAATTAATAACAGCGGTTTAAACGATTTTTTGAATTTTTAAATGATGCATATGTACAAGAAAGAGAAAACGCAGATTTCCACAGTAAAAACCGGATATAACGTACAACGGTTATAAGCAACTACACATTGTAATATGCGCCTATTTCAGCCAACCCATAATTTGCTTGAAATTCTGTTTTTTTGAAAAATGATATGAAAAATATAATATATTTTACTAATCATTTATTTTATAATGTAAACGCATATCTGTTCAATATAAAAATTTGAGTCGTAATCGCTTGTTCCTTCTTAAGGCAATGTGAGATTGAGTGTACAGTACTTCTTCTTTGCTATAGAATTTTTGACATTACCCTTCTCACAGCTTTGTCTAAAGAAAATGGAATCTTCCTACGTGTAAAAGCAAATCAAAAACTTCCTTTCTATTCTGACAGTCAACGTGATCGCTTCAAAAAAATCTAGAAAGTAAATCTTTAATTTTGTAGCAGATCTTTATATATTCAACCCCACAAAGTTGTAATTTTTAATCAAAATACTATTGTATTAAATAAGTGCACAATATTAAACGAGGTATGTAAAGGAGCTAAAGTGTTTAGTGAATTTTAATATCTAAATTAACTACTCTACAGGCCATATTCAATTTACACTAAAATTCTCACACCATTAATTGTGGAAAAATTGAGATTATAAATCCTTGGTGCAGTGCAAAACCCCGAAAACGTGTGGGATCGTAAAGGTTCTCAAACTCCCAAAAGGGACAGGACTCTACACGCAGGTTTCTAACCTGTTCCATCTTCCTACCAACGAATTATTGAGGGCCTCTGCCAACCACATGCTTTATAGTACTGGATTCCTCGTGTAGTGCCTGAAACATTAAACTGCGACCACCTATTTGGTTATATACTTTGCCACCACAAATTTTCGGCAGAGCAACACATGTGATCAACAGTGTGTATTTGGATTTCCCTCAATTGCTTACCAAAGTTAATGCCAGCATTGCGCACAAACCGAAAATTGCCCTTGATACATCATACCATACATCAAACGAACAAACTTGTCAAAACCATTGGAAATAACCTCACAATACCTGCGATATCATCATTTTATTAATACAATCTGAATGACTTGGCAGACAGTTTGGTTTGCCAACATCAACGTACCATCCTGAAAAACAACCACATTTTGATTTTGTATATGAACGCATATTTTTGCAAAAAAATCGGAGTATATATAATAGGAAGATATCATATTTTACTGTCTCTGCAAGATTATTATCATTAAAATCCAATTCCAGTACCGTCCAGCGATTGCAGAAGGCCTTCTTCAAAAAGCGGATATTTGGTAAGTCCAAACAAAAAAATGAAATATTTTTTAACAATATTAACCCTTTGTTGCCCAATGTTGCCCACAGGCAACAAAATGTTTTAGAGATTATATTTAATACGCTGCTAGTATATGTATATTATATGGATTACATATGTTAAGAGCTGATTATGGACGACACATATCAAAAGAAACATATAAAAAATTCCAATTTTTGGCCAAGTTATAAGCATTTCAATATATAGATGAGTGCAAAAATGTGTACTGTACCAATTAGCGTATACAGTACAATTTATTTAAATCGCTTCGTATTCGAAATGTACTAATTGTATCCTCCAAATTGTTGTTGAGCCTTGCAAAAAAGAACCTAAAGAATAATTAAAAGTGATTTTTTCGGACTTTGGACTTTTATTTTTCAGAAAGAAGGTACTGTATCTCCCGAATACAAGGATGTAACGACGTCAAATTTTGTGCATATCCTATTTAGGATAGATACATTAAATCTGTGCACAGAAAATAGTTCTATAGTCACGAAAGAAAATTCGGGGCTCAAAGGGTTAATAATCTTGCACTGATAAATGGCGCCTTCCGTATACAAGATTGTAAAAAAAATAGTATTCGTTCATCTCTTTGATTTGTGATTGTTGTATTTGTTGTTCATTATCATTATTACCCCGCATTCATAATCACATGTTGTTTTTGGTTTCTCATATTCATTGATCAAAAGCAAACGAAAAAGAATAGTTATGAATGAAGTAGGCAAGAACTAAAAAAATATTCTTCTTTAGTTATTGTGAATGAATAAAAAATACAACAACAAAACCAATGATAAAGCAATGAATGAAAATCAAAAATAGAACAGAACAAAAACAAATTTCTCTACATACATAATTTCTCCTTGTAATACGTTCGATTACATATTTGTATCTATTTTGTTTTGCTCATTATTTTTGAATGAAACGTAAAATAACAAAACAATGAATGAAACGTAAAAGAGCAAAACAACATAATAAATGAACAAACTAATTTGTAATTAACCCATTGAGGACTGACTAGAATGTTACTTATATATTATCTATATAATGTTCAGTAAATCGAACGCTTAGCTTTTTTATTATCACTATCAAAATTCTGTCATTTCTATATGATAAAAAAATCCTATTTATATTATGTCTTGAATTGAGTTATTAAATCATTAAAATGAATTGGTAAATAAATATAATGTTTTCTTTCTCAGGGATAGGCTAATAAGGGCATAACTAATTATATATAGGGGTTTTATCAATGAAATTAAAATTACCGATAAAACAATGGTAGGTGAGGGTACAGAGGTAAGTCTCTCAATAACATCTGAGAGTTCCATACACTTTGAGACAGACATACGACAAAAACACATTTCCCTTTATTTAGATTCTGGTTTCATAGTCATCGCGGTTCTTTGCTATTATTATGACAATTCTGGGGAGTCTATAATAATTATAGTAATGTGAACTGATGTGATAGATTGAGGGAAAAGAACCCCCCAACGACTTCTAGCTAGCAATTCAAAGGCTCCCGCAACCCAAAAATCCATCACACTCAATGTTGCTTCAAAATATAATTTAAGAAAATGCAACCGTTGTCCATTATGGTCTCGAACATTACAACATATAACGAACAAAGCTAATTCTTTCTCAAATATTTTCATTTTTCGGACTAAAATATATATGTGGGACCTATATCTAAATCCTAACCGATATTCTCGAAACTTAACACACCTCATTCTAGAATCAATTCAATACGCTATGCCAAATATGGTGGAAATCGAAAGATATATAGGGATTTTGGTGAACCGAATTTCAGGTTCATCATCAGCCATCATCATTCATCATTCTAGACTTAATTTAGTACGCCATGCAAATTTCGTGAAATCGAATATATAGGGGCTTTGGTACTCCATTTACATTAAATTGGACGAAACTATATATGGGAGATATATCTAAATCCGAACCGATTTTCTCGAATCTTAACACACACCATTCTAGAACTAATTTAGTACGCCATACCAAATTTCGTGAAAATCGAAAGATATATAGGGGCTTTGGTACTCCATTTGCATTAAATTGGATGAAAATATATATGGGAGCTATATCTAAACCTGACCCGATTTTCTCTAAACTTTACGCACATCATTCTAGGCCTAATTCAACACTCTATGCCAAATTTCGTGCAAATCGAGATATATAGAGGGACTTTGGTGCAACATTTATATATAATCTGGCAAAACTATATATGGGAGCTATATCTCACTCTGACCCGATTTTCACGAAACTTGGCACACATCATTCTGGACCTAATTCAGTACTCTATGCCAAATTTCGTGCAAATCGAGAGATATATAGGGACTTTGGTGCACCATTTACATAAAATCGGACTAAACTATATATGGGAGCTATATCTAAATCTGAACCGATTTTCACGAAACTAAGCACACATTGTTCTGGACCTAATTCAGTAGTCTGTGTTAAATTTCCTGCAAATTGAGAGATATATAGGGACTTCAGTGCCTATATCGGACGAAAATATAGGTGGGAGCTATATCTACATCTGAGCCAATTTTAATAGGGTTCGTCCTTGGTCCAAATAAGTTACTTGTGCCAAATTTCATCTAAATCTGCTACAAACATATACACAAAGACAATACCCTGTACCACAGTGTACGACTACTAGAATTTGGTTGAAAAACGCGTTCAAGATCCCCAAAATACCGAAAATTGGGGGTACTCTTATATGGGGGCTACCCGAAAAAATTGACCTATATTTATAATTTATAGTGGAGAGATTTGCTACCTAATAAGATCTCGACGTACTAAAGTACAGCCAATTCGGTCGAAAAATACGATCAGAACCCCCGAAATACCAAAAATTTGGGGGTACCGTTATATGGGGACTACCAGAAAAACTGGACCTATATTTATAATTTTTAGTGGAGTAATTTGGTTCACAATAATAACCCAATGTACAAAGTTTCATAGAATTCAGTTATACAACGAGTCCAAGAACCCCAAAATACCGAAAATTGGGGGTACCCTTATATGGGGGCTATCCGAAAAAATGGACCTATATTTATAATTTTTAATAGGGAGATTTGCTACCCAATAAGAACTCAATGTACCAAATTTCAGCGAATTCGGTCGAAAACTGCGATCAAAACCCCCAAAATACCGCAAAATTGGGGGTACCCTTATATGGGGGCTATCCGAAAATATGGACCCACATGTACCAAATTTCAGCGAATTCGGTCGAAAACTGCGATCAAAACCCCCAAAATACCGCAAAATTGGGGGTACCCTTATATGGGGGCTATCCGAAAATATGGACCCATATTTATAATTTTTAGTGGAGAGATTTGCTACCCAATAAGAACTCAAAGTACCAAATTCTAGCGAATTCAGTCAAAAAACGCGCCCCAGAACCTCAAAATACCGAAAATTTGGGGTTCCGTTATATGTGAGCTATGCCTAAACGTGGACCGATTTTCTCCAATTTCAATAGAATTTGACCTGTGCCAATGTAAATCAACTCAGAACTTTGGTAACAAAGACATGTGGTTTTTATGCATATTCTCGAAAGGAGCCATGGGTCTATCTCGATTATTTTTGCCTGTTACAAACATATGCACAAAGACATAATACCCTGTACCACAGTGTGGTGAAGGATATAAATATGAAACAATTTTTTTTTTATATTTTGAGGTCCGCAATACATATTTAGAATATCGAGACACTTGAAGGAATTTTTCCTATTCAATGTTCAATGTTACTGAAAAATATTATTAAGGTTAGGTTTCTCCTGTCTTTTCCGATTTCATTTCAATTAGGATAGCGATATATATTTTTAAATATTTAATCCTCAAGAGTTTTAAGCATACAAAAAACTGTAGAAATTAATATGTATGTTACTGTGTTAATTGATTGTAACGTCTTAGCATCTATAGGAATTGTACTGTACGATTGGGAAATACTGTATCCGGTTTGTATAAAAGATGATCCTTGTACAAAATAAACAAAATGGACCTATTGCCATTTTAAAGAATAACTCTCTGAATTGCTATATAGCGAAAAAAGTTTTAACTTTTTATATTTGATCAATTATAGAGCGTATACATACTGATGTATTGTGTACGTGCCCCTCTACAAATGAAAAATATGTTGTTTTTTAATATTTTTAGATATTATAATAATCTTGCCCAGCAATTCTTAATACTTAGTCTTACAATATATAACAATTAATAATATTTCATTTTTTTTTTCTAAAAAAAAAATTATTTTGTTGTGTATATTTTAGGGCGGTATTCATACAGATGTATTGTACACACACTCCTTTGCTATAAATGTGAAAGATAATTTAAAAGAATTTTTAAATTGAAGTCAAGCTAAATTTTTATTACTAACATTTTAAACATATAAAATGCGTAAAATGAAGCTGGAACCTTATATGAAAATTGTGTCAAAATATGGATCTTTAGTGCTCAGCAGAATAATATTCTGTAACTTACCAGAAAAGGGTATAAATCTTCAATTTTACCTATTAGTTATGAGGCGTATACATAAT
>NW_026877019.1:0-20713 GCF_032173495.1 Musca vetustissima | reverse complement strand
CAAGGATTATTCCAAAACATAGGCGTGGATTTTTTAAAGAAGATTTTTTCAAGGATTATTCCAAAACATAGGCGTGGATTTTTTAAAGAAGATTTTTTCAAGGATTATTCCAAAACATAGGCGTGGATTTTTTAAAGAAGATTTTTTCAAGGATTATTCCAAAACATAGGCGTGGATTTTTTAAAGAAGATTTTTTCAAGGATTATTCCAAAACATAGGCGTGGATTTTTTAAAGAAGATTTTTTCAAGGATTATTCCAAAACATAGGCGTGGATTTTTTAAAGAAGATTTTTTCAAGGATTATTCCAAAACATATGCGTGGGAAGATTTTTTCAATTATTCCAAAACATAGGATTTTTTATTTTTTTCAAGGATTATTCCAAAACATAGGCGTGGATTTTTTAAAGAAGATTTTTTCAAGGATTATTCCAAAACATAGGCGTGGATTTTTTAAAGAAGATTTTTTCAAGGATTATTCCAAAACATAGGCGTGGATTTTTTAAAGAAGATTTTTTCAAGGATTATTCCAAAACATAGGCGTGGATTTTTTAAAGAAGATTTTTTCAAGGATTATTCCAAAACATAGGCGTGGATTTTTTAAAGAAGATTTTTTCAAGGATTATTCCAAAACTTAGGCGTGGATTTTTTAAAGGATTATTTCAGACAAAGGCGTGGATTTTTTAAAGAAGATTTTTTCAAGGATTATTTCAGACAAAGGCGTGGATTTTTTAAAGAAGATTTTTACAAGGATTATTTCAGACAAAGGCGTGGATTATTTCAAACAAAGGCGTGGATTTTTTAAAGAAGATTTTTACAAGGATTATTTCAAACAAAGGCGTGGATTTTTTAAAGAAGATTTTTACAAGGATTATTTCAGACAAAGGCGTGGATTTATTATTATTTATTTCTTTAACTGTTACCATTTTAATACATAAAAAAATATTGTAAAATTCAATTATCCCTACACAACAAATTATTTCCCTCTAATTCAATTAAATGTTGATTATAAAAACTAAATAATTAAAAATCACAACCCATATTTCACATTATTTCCCATGGCATTGTCCCTAATGGAATATTCTGCTGGGTATTTTGCCAAAGCAAAATTGAAAGACATACAGCCAGTCATATTTTAAGTTTATGTGGTTTATGTGAGTTTGGCTGCACACACAGACACATGTGTGTGAGTGTGTGTAAAAGTTGCGTTTAGCCATAGTTTAAACAATTCAAAATTGTTAACTTTTTTCCAACGCTTTATCTTCTGAGTTACGTTAACATTCGTCCCCCACTAACTCCCATATGCGTTTAGTGACTTGGTGGTAGAATTGTAGTTTCAATCGTTAAACATCCATGTGAGCATGGCAAGCCTTTGCCAGTCTTAACCTCTGGTTTAAACACACAGACACACTAGCTAGGGTTGGTGGTTTTCACTTGGTTGAATCATAAATTTTGCGTTAGCAATTTTCTCTGTTAAAAATCCCTATATAAAGAATTTGGAAAAACAGCATCTTAAGTTTAGGTATTAGTTTTCAGGTGGGCATAGGAGAATTCCAGTGGCAGCTATAGGTCCAGTAATGATAAAAAAACAAATATTTTTCAAGGTTTTTGTAAGGTAATTAAATGGTTTCATATGGTATGATATTGTAGAAAAAGTAAATTTGTGGCCATGTCAGGGCTATACGGCGGATAACCCAACAATTCCAATTTTTAGTCGGTCAAAAATACGCAGGATTATGAAGGTGAATAGGAGCTCACATCGTCTGCTAGTGATTCAATATCAATGCTTTACATTGTGGAGGGTATAAAAATCAATTTTCTATCTGCATTATATGCCAAGTGCTAAGTTGAATCCAAAACACAATTTTTGTGAATAGCGTACCATTTATGGTGGTAGCAGCCGTGAAAAATTAAAAATGGCATAACAAAAGAAAGTTCGCCGCTGCTATTTTTTTTCTTTTTCGTTTTGGTAATTTTGGAAAATTAAATTCCTTTTCCACTTTCAAAGATTTATATGCCATTCTCAAGCCATACACGAAGACACAGACACACATAAAAACATATCATTCCCCTTTTACACAAACACACACCAACACAATGTATTTACATTGTTGGCTTATTGTATGCACAATTTCGACCCTTTACATGTGTATATGCTTTCATGTCATTGTGTATGTTGTTATGCGTGTGAACTTAATTTCTCTTTTTAATTTCGCTGTTACGCAGTTTCTTCTGTGTGTATTTTTTTTGCTCACTAACCGCCAGTTTCGTTTTTATTTTCGCCTGGTTTTCACGCAAATGTTTGGCAGTATGTATGTGTGTGTGCAACTGCTGCTTCTACATAGCACATGAATGAGGTTTCTCAAACTTGAATAACTTCAGTTTCGTTTGCGGTCATATTTAATTTTTTCATTACGAATATTTTGCGCCGCCCTAGTATCATTTTAATGCCTCACTTCGACCGCCATTGCTTGTTGTAAGTTGTAAATGTTGTGTGGTACGGTATAAAAATTATTTAAATTTCAAAAATTTAAGTGTTATTGTAGAATATGTAAAAATGTTAAGTAGGTACTTGAAGGGTATAAACGGCTTAATAGGCTTTGAATGTATTTAAATGATAAAATAAACAAAAATATTTTGTTTTTATGAGATATTATAAAGCCATTTCATATGTTAAAATTAAATCTGATAATCTTTAAAAAATCCACGCCTATGTTATGGGATAATACTTGAAAAAATCTTCTTTAAAAAATCCACGCCTATGTTTTGGGATAATCCTTGAAAAAATCTTCTTTAAAAAATCCACGCCTATGTTTTGGGATAATCCTTGAAAAAATCTTCTTTAAAAAATCCACGCCTATGTTTTGGGACAATCCTTGAAAAAATCTTCTTTAAAAAATCCACGCCTATGTTTTGGGATATTCCTTGAATAGATCTACTCCTCTGGGGATGTTAATCATAAAAAAATCTTTTTTATATAATCCACTGCTATTTTTTCGAATATCCTTGTAAAATATTTTTTTTATTCCTCTATATCATAACGAGTTGCTCTCTTTTTGTGTAGACATCCATTTAAATTTCCTTAGTCCAAGAATAACATTTCCGCCATGAAAACAAACTATCTTTTCCATCACTTTAGACATTTCACTTGGAAAACAATGCGAAAAAGCTTTTATGCGAATGAAATATAAACAAACAATGGACGAACATGCCGAAGAAGAGGACAAACTACTGCGAACTGCTAACTATTTCAGTGGATAGGAAAATTGTTTATGTCCTTCCAACAAAAAAGGACAAATCAAAGATACTTCAAGCAATTCAGAGAACTTTCATTGAAATCGTTGTAACTATTTTTACAAATTTAAGTAAAAAGCCAAAGTTAAATGGTTACGCTCAGTCCTTCGAGTCCTCTCTGTAGGCCGCGGAGGAAATTCATTGTTAAATCTTAAACAATATAAAAAGGCCACATTGTTGCATTAACGGGATTTTAGCGGTTGTCAGTCGACGACGACAACAACAATAATAACAACTTACTTATGCTCGAATTATAACAAAAGACTAGCCGGATGAAAGAACTGCAGCAGCATTTATGGAGGAGTCAACAACATGCAATTGTCGGGAATCAGTAACACAACTGGAAAAAGATAAAATTGTCTGACCAGAAATGAAGCAATAAAATGCCGAACAAGACGGCGAACATGAACAATAAAATAACGTTTTAAATAACTGGCGCGAAAACAATAGTTTAAGAAACGGAAGCGGAAACAAGAGAACGCACACAGACTTCCACGAAAATTTTAGGGGGATACATTAAAGGTTGAAAAAATAGTTTTTATAAAATGGTTTGCTCGCACAGCATTAACTCTGAATATACTAATGAATCGAGGGAATTATACTGCTCAGAAAATGCATATTGCAGGACACAGTGTTCTACATACGATCTATGCCAAAAACCTGTTTCCAAACTGTTGAAATAATCCGAATTTACGTGTGAAGTCAACCTCAGACCTTTTTGCCAATTATCCATACTTCATAGAATTTCCTCATAACCTCTACCACCATATCACCTCCTTTTCCGAAAATATGAGTTATCGTTGATTGTCTCCCCAGAGAAAAAAAAACAATGGAACCACCAAACACTGTATCTCCATTGTCCAATTGTGACCCGAAACAAGATAAAACAAAAGTCCAGTTTTACGACACAACGACCAGGACAACAGCACACCATCCAAAAAAAAAAAACCAGCAACTCCAAAAACAAAAGCTAACAATGAACTTGGTCGAATGTGTGTGTCACTGCCGGGCACTATGTTTAAGTCGGGAATTGAGCATGCAACGAAAATAATACGTGGCAGTAGCTTATTTCACGTGTCCCATATTCAATTTAAATTAGGATAAACTGAAAGGAAATATTCGTAAAGGATTACCACACCAATAGGTGTGGACTTTTAAAGAATATTTTTCAAGGACCAACACAAGGCGTGGATTTTTTAAAGAATATTTTTTCAAGGACAACACAAGGCGTGGATTTTTTAAAGAATATTTTGTCAATAGAACACCACAAGGCGTGGATTTTTTAAAGAATATTTTTTCAATTACCAACACAAGGCGTGGATTTTTTAAAGAATACTTTTCCGAGGCTGAGATTTTTTAAAGAATACTTTTCCGAGGACCAACACAAGGCGTGGATTTTTTAAAGAATATTTTTTCAAGGACCAACACAAGGCGTGGATTTTTTAAACAATATTTTTTCAAGGACCAACACAAGGCGTGGATTTTTTAAACAATATTTTTTCAAGGACCAACAAAAGGCGTGGATTTTTTAAAGAATACTTTTCCAAGAACCAACACAAGGCGTGGATTTTTTAAAGAACCAACACAAGGCGTGGATTTTTTAAAGAACCAACACAAGGCGTGGATTTTGTAAAGAACCAACACAAGGCGTAGATTTTTTAAAGAACCAACACAAGGCGTGGATTTTGTAAAGAACCAACACAAGGCGTGGATTTTTTAAAGAACCAACACAAGGCGTGGATTTTGTAAAGAACCAACACAAGGCGTGGATTTTTTAAAGGACCAACACAAGGCGTGGATTTTTTAAAGAATATTTTTTCATGGATCATCTGCTTTGCTTAGCTGGCTTGTGACATAACTTTCGTTCCATAAGCCGAGCTTAGAAAAGATTTCCAGACGCGTCGGTCTTTTGCGCAGGTTTTCCAATTTGGAAGACCATTTTCGGCGATGTTGTCTTCGACTTGATCTTTCCAACATATTCTTGTCCTTCCCCTTCTGCGTGAACCATCAGCTGGTTCGCTTTTATATGCCTTCTGGGCTGGGGCATCTTCATCCATTCTCACAACATAACCTAGCCAACACAGTCGCTGCAGCTCAATACTCATGGTTCATTCGACGGCGATATTCACCGTCAACGCAGATCGGCCCATAGATCTTTCGGAGAATTTTCCTCTCAAACACTCCAAGAGCTGCCTCATCTGCTTCAGATCCGTATAACAGCACGGGTAGTATCAGCGTCTTGTAGAGTGTGAGTTTGGTCTGGCGGGAGGTGGCCTTGCTTTTGAGTTCTTTGATCAGACCATAGTAGCATCGGTTACCATCACCATCCTTCTCCGAATTTCAAAACTGATGTCAATCGTTTTATTTATGGCTGTACTAAGGTATATAAAATCTTTGACTACGGCAGCTTTAGTTATTAAGTTCCGCAGTTGGTCCGAGTGTACTGGACGTCTTGCACGTTGATACCATCAGCTTGGTCTTCTCGCCGTTTACTGCCAGACCCACTTTGGCAGACTCCTTCTCAATTTGTTCAAAGGTGGCTGTTCCCGCTCTCAATTTCCGACCCATTATGTCGATGTCATCGGCGTAGGCGAGTAACATGTGTTGATTGGTGTACAGAGTACCATTTCTGTTCACTTTTGCCTCTCGTATGACCTTTTCCAGCAGGATGTTAAAAAGTTCACATGACAAACTATCACCTTGTCTGAATCCTCGTTCGGTATTAAAGGGCTCCGACAGGTCCTTTGCGACTTTAACTGCTGATCTTGTACCAGTTAAAGTTATCCTGCAAAGCCGTATTAATTTTGCAGGAATGCCAAATGCAGACATGGCTTTATACACCTCTGAACGGACAGGGCTGTCGAATGCGGCATTATAATCGACGAATAGATGGAATGTGTCGATGCGTTTTTTGTGGATTTTTTCCAGGAGTGAAAATCTGGTCAATGTTGGATTTGCAAGGTCTGAAGCCGCATTGGAAATATGCAATAATGTCATTGATCACTGGCTTCAGTCGTTCACACAGCACGCTCGATATCACTTGATATGCGATGGGAAAGAGACTTATTCCTCTATAGTTGGCACATATTGCCTTGTGTCCTTTTTGTGCACAGGACACAGGATGCATAGGTTCCAATCATTGTTCATGCATACTTCTAGCCAAATTGCACTAATCACCTAGTGCATGCTCCTTACCAGCATCTGACCACCAGTCTTCAATAGTTAGGCTTGTAACCCATCGGCACCTGCTGCTTTATTATTCTTCAGCCAATTGATTGCTATTCTGACTTCATCTTGGCTAGGTGGTATACACTCTATACCGTCTTCTATTATTGGTTCTGGGGTATCCACTTCACTGCTACTATTTGATACCAGAAGTTTTTCAAAATGCTCCTTTCAGATCCTCAGCACGCTGTCTGTATCTGTCACCAGGTTTCCTTCTTTATCTCTACAGGAGGATGTACCTGCACCAAAGCCTTCGGTTTGGTGTTTTACCCGTTGGTAGAATTTTCGGACTTCATTCGGACTCCTGTACATCTCGATTTGCCCACTCTCACGATTTTCTTGCTCTTTCTTCTTTTATTCGGTAAATACGTTTCTCCTCTCTCCTTTTCCCCGGTAGTTCTCCATCGCATTACGTGTTGCTACTGTCCGCAGGATTGCCCTATACGCTGCGTTTTTCATATCAGTAGCATTACGACACTCCTGATCGTACCACGGATTTCTTGATGGTGGTCTTTGGTACCCAAGTGTTGCTTTTGCTGCAATTTGTAGGAAGTGGGCAATTCTCTGCCATTGTGCTTCTATATTATTATCGGGGTTCTTTCGTCAAGCAGTTGGGTAGGTTGAGCGGAGTAGGCTTCGGCTATCTGTTGTGTTTGCAGCTTTTCGACGTCAAATTTCCGTGTTACATTAGATCGCACTTTTGCTGCTACATTAAGACGGGTGCGTACCTTGGCTGCCACAAGGTAATGGTCCGAATCGATATTCGCTCCCCGGATCGATCGGACGTCTAAAACACTGGATGAATGCCTTCCCTCTATCACAACATGATCGATGTGATTTCTCGTTGTTCCATCGGGAGAAATCCAAGTGGACTTGTGTATATCGAGATGCTTGAATACGGTGCTGCTAAGTACCATGATTTTTGCTTCCGCGAAGTCATTCAACCTCATGCCCTTGTCTGATGTTTCTTCATGGAGGCTGAATTTTCCGACGGTGGGGCCAAAGATATTTTCCCTTCCGATTTTTGCATTAAAATCTCCTAGCAGCATTTTAATGTCATGGCCAGGGCAACGATCATATGCTGTTTTACGAGCGCCTAAAATATGTCTTTGGTCGGTTCATATTTTTCTTCGGTCGGAGCATGGGCGCAAATGAGACTGATGTAGAAGAAATTCGCTTTTATACGGATTATAGCAATTCGCTCATCTACTGGAGTGAATCTGAAGACGAAGTATTTTATTCTCCTGTTAACAATAAATCTGCAGCCAAATTCATGTCTCGTTTCATGGAAGCTATAATACAGGGCGTAATCATCTGATTTACTTACGCCAGTCCCTTTCCATCGCATTTTCTGTAAGGCAATAATATCGGCTTTGTACTTCTTGAGTATAACCGCCAAAGCGAACACTGCACCTGTTCTGTACAACATGCGCACATTCAAGTGCAGATTCGCAGATCGTGGTCCTTTATACGGTTGCGGGGGTCGTCCACATTAGAGGGGTTTGGTTTTCTTTTTCTTTGCTTTTTATACCCTACACCACTATGTTGTCAGGGTATTATAGCTTTGTGCAGCCCCAAAACTTTGTAACGCCGCGAAATATTGGTCCTAGACCCACCTTCAAGTATACCGATCGTCATATCTCGACTAGCTGAGTCGATCTAGACATATGTGTCCGTCCGTCCGTCTGTCCATTATAATTTGTAAACACGATGCAGACCACAGTCATGGACCAATCTTCACGAAATTTTGCATGTAGAATGGGTTCTGGCCAATGAAGACCCCTATTGTTGACCCCTATTTTGGAAAAGATCGGTTAATAATTAGGGGATGAAATGCACCAAAAACTTTATTTTTGTCTGATTTTCTGGTCGCTCCAGAGGCCGCAATTATGCCTCAAACACCGCGAATTTTTGCATGGAGAAGGGGATCGGGCCAAAGAAAAAGCATGCCTGTTTTGAAAAATATCGGCCAATATTTAGCGGGTCAAATGGGCCCTGACTTTTGTGTGAAAAATGACCTTTAAAACGATACCAATTATAGGGACGTATGTACTCAGATGTGGTAGCTACATTTACATATTTACAGGTGCTTACGTATTCAGACATTATTTAATAACCTAAAACCACACTAGAGGGCGGAAATATATCGTTGATCGCTTTAAAAATTTCGCCATGTTAAAGCCAATCAGAGCCACTTAAGGCGTGGATGTTTAAAGCATATTTTTGCAAGACCACATATGGCGTGAATTTTTAAAGAATATTTTGTAAGGACCATTACTTTAGGGATTTTTATTATTATTATTATTATTTTTTTTTTTTTTTTTTTTTGTTGAGATCACTCTAATATCTACCCAAAACCCCCTTAAAAACGTACTCATTGTATGTTTTTGTTTAGTGAAAATGGAGGCTAGTGGCAGGACAGCAGGTAAACAATAGTACTGAAATTATTTTTCATTTTCAACTTTTGTTGTTGCTGCTGTTGTCCTTTTTTCATTTTCCCTGGGATAGAAAGTTTTATTTGTTAGTGTTCAGTTATTCATTGCACGACTGCTGGAGTCCCCAAGGATCATGTAGGTCATTATAAGTTGAACTTCAACAATGAACAGTCACAACATCAAAAGAAAAAAACAAAACAACATCAAAACTACAATTTGAAGTTTGAAGATAACATATATTTTTTGGGACAATATTTCATGTGTCATAGACTAAAATTTTGTTTTTTTCCTAATTTTATGCCACTCTCTGCAAAAATTTCAAATATGCCTGAATTGTTTTTAATGAAATCAAAAAAAAGAGAAAAAAAAACATTGGAAAACGCAACAGAAGAAAATAAAATGTGGCAATTTTGGAATATGTGTGTCATTGGTAGAAAAGTATTTGGACAGCAAAAAAAATAAATGCGTTATTTTTATTTGTTACAAATATCACCCTCCACGCCAAAGTCATCCCCCTCCCTCTATTTCCAGTGAAATGTTGATGCTTTTCTCTAAAATTGGATAGAAATGAAACAACACTTATCACATGCTTGCATAAACACCAATACACACTTGCACACAAACGCGTACACACACACACACACAAATTTACACACACACTCACACGCTCAATTCAGAAGATTGATGGGAATTTAAATTGAATAAATTTTCCACATTCATTCATTCAGAAAGCGCGCACAAACACACACCCTTATGTGTGTGTGTGTGTGTAAGTGCGGAAAAGTACACACAAAAATGCAAATTATAGAAATAAAAAACACCAACACACATACATAGACCCAAGCACACACACACTCATTTACGCAAATACAAAAATATATACATTTTATAGAAAAGCTAAATTTTTGTTGTTGAAAATAATGGCTTTGATATTTGTCGCAAAATGTAGGTCATTGTTATTTTATTTTTCAGAAAAAAACAACAAACGAGTGAATTGAAAATTGAAATTATTTTTTTTACAGCAAATGATTGAAATTAATTGCAAGGAAATAGGACAGAATTGATCAAAGTACAATAAATGCAATATACATATGTATGTAGGGAATATATTTTTGAAATGCAAAGTCTGTCGTTAAAAACTCCGATATTTTAATTCCTTCCAACCTGTTCTTGGGCTTTGAAATATCTAAATCTGATCGGATCAAAAATATGGTCAAAATTGGACCCACATTGAAATCAAAATTGGTTGAAGATCTGAAATACATAATTATAACTATAAACAGTAAGAAAAGATGTAAAGTCGGACGGGGCCAACTATATGATACCCTTCAACACAACTAACATACTCTGCATTTTGTCCATTAACATACGCTAAATTTCATTTCATTCAGACAGATTTAAAGTTGTTTTTTGCAATGGGTCAAGATTACGTAAATGATCGACACTTTGCTATTTTTAGTACCAACCTTGGTTTCCAAAATACTCCAGACACAATAGTCTAATGGGTTGGGTTCAGGATATTTTAGTGGCCATTGTGCGCTGGAAATAATGCGAGGAATCGCATTTTGTAACCATTGTTGGGTGACGCGTGTTGAGTCCTGTTGGAATGTTCAAGGTCTGCGTCCAAAATGTTTACGTGTCCAATGCTTTAATACACCCTCCAGAATATGCTCGCTATAATATTCGGCATTTATTCTGATGTCACGGTCGATTAATACGAATGGAGAGCGACCATTGGCTGTTATGGAGGCCCACACCATCACCATGGCCGGCACTTGAGTTCTGGTGGTCAACCGAAGGTGCACATTTTCAGCTAACCTCTTTGGCAAGTAAACACGGATCATTTTGTTTGTTTACAAACTTCTGGATGTTTTCTCAACCGAGAAAACCAAATTCGGCAGTTCACTACTTTCGGCTAAGCGAAGGAACTCTTTAGCTCCTTTGAGTCTATTTCCTTTCTGTTGCGGTGTATGTTCTTGCACTTTTCGGAATTTAAATGGCTTTACCCCGAGCTCATTTTTTCAATATTTGCCGAATGGAATATTACGATATGTTCAGCTCACGAGCCAATTTTCGGCCACTGCGACGCGGGTTCGATCAAGTCGCTTCTTTACTTTTCGAACCATTTCTGCTGATGTTGCTTTTTTCTTCCGTCCACTTCCTTGGCGTCGGGCTACGCTACCAGTATGACGTAAAGAGCGATGGTATGAGACACAAGAGATTTATTGACATTTAACTAACAATAGTCACTTGTGGTTTTCCAGCCAAATATAAAGACATCACACTATGACACTTTAATTCCAACTCGATTAACTTTTTTTCTGGAAAATTCTCACCAAAATGCTTTTGAGCTGTCACTGAAATCAATTTTAACAGCTGACGGATGAGTGGCTTAGAAATGACAGCAGTCTGAAATTGGTTTTTTCATCTCACCCTGTATATATGGGAGCATTATGTTAATCTGAACCTATTTCAACAAAACTAAACACACGATAGGCTTTACTAACATTAGTATGTTCTGTAAAATGTGTACCAATCGGCCATATCAAAATATGGTAAACCATTTACCTTAAATTGGACAAAAATAAATATGTTAGCTATATCTAAATCCGAAACGATTTCAAAAAACTTGGCACACGTTAAGCTATACTCACATCATTACGTTGTGCAAAATTGTGTGCCAATCGGCTTAACTTTGTTTCTTCGGCGCAT
Organism: Musca vetustissima; assembly: GCF_032173495.1. Lineage (NCBI taxonomy): Eukaryota > Metazoa > Arthropoda > Insecta > Diptera > Muscidae > Musca > Musca vetustissima. Next base: position 9,050 of record NW_026877019.1, on the reverse strand, counting down.
CCTTTAATTAAAATCGGACGAAACTATATATGGGAGCTATATCTAAATTTGAACCGATTTTCCCAAATTCAATAGGATTTGTCCTGTGCCAATCTATCAGCTGTGCGAATTAATCAAATTCAGACTACAACCCCGTTTGTTTTCAACCTCGAGTAGTCGACTCTGAGAAAAAACTTCTTATGAGTTATATTTGAATTTTAATGATGAAGTGAGTGGTGTCACTTATGTACCATATACATTGGGTAGGATGTAGGTTTGGTAACAAATTAGGTCCTGCAGGCACATTATAATTGCATATTAAGCTAAAATTTGGCAATTTTGTGGGGGCATAGCTGATCCACTATGCTATGTTTACTAAATTTATTACGATGTCTAGATTTTGGACCAAATTGGTTATTACGTTTGTTTTATAAAATGTCTGAAAATTTTCAAAATATTGACCCTTTAAAAGTGAGGCTACAACTTCCGATGGAATCACAATTGGAATTATTTTTGTTATCGGATTTTTTTTTTTTTTTTTTTTGTTGTCACAATTTAATTTCCCAAATGAGTGAAAAGTCATTTATGGAACTATGAAGGCAAATGTGTTAATTAAGTATCAGAAAATTCTTGACAAAAATCCACATTTAAAATTGTTATTGAAAAAATTTTCTCTAATAAATCCGAACTTAAAATAGTCCTTGAAAAATATTCTCTAAAAAATCCACACATAAAATAGTCTTTGAAAAAAAAAAATTATTTAATAACTTTACTACTTTCCTTACTGGTTTTTCAAAGGACCAACATAGGCGAGGATTTTGTAAAGAATATGTTTTCAAAGGACGTTTTGTAAAGAAAATTTTTTCAAAGGACATTTTTTAAAGAAAATTTTATTCAAATGACATTTTTTAATGAATTATTTTCAAAGGACCAACAGAGGCATGAATTTTTTACAAAATATTTATCCAATGGACCAACAGAGGTGTGGATTGATTTTTGAAGGAATTTTTTTTCAAAGGACCAATAGGCTTGAATTTTTTAAAAAAAAATTTTGAAAAAGACCAATAGGCGTGAATTTTTTAAGAATATTTGTGAAAAAAACCAATAGGCGTGTTGTAAAAGAATATTTTTATAAGGATTAACAGAATTATAAGTTTGGTTTTGTAAAGAATATTTTGTCCCCTAAAGTCTTTTCTCCTTTAAAGTGATTTTTTTAGATTGATAAGAAACTACAAAACATTTAAAAGTGTTACATGGCATGTCGAAAAATGTTACTGGAGATTCCATAACAAGTCCATATTATTGATCGGAATACAATTCTATGTCGATTTAAGCATTACAGTCCGCTTGTCCGTCAGTTTGCTCATACATTGCTATTACCCCTTGAACTGGAAATATTGGTTCACGGTTTCATATTATTTTGGAAAGTTTGAGTAGGTTAATATAGTACTTAATATAGTACTTAAAAAAACATTGGGTAGTAAAACGTTCTTCTAAATACTGCCAATATTGGACAACCTTTTTAAGGTAACCACCTATTCGACATTGCTATTTTTAACAGATTTATCTGTAATTTGAAACTTTTGAGTCCATACCTAACGGTGGACCCATTGGGATAATTTTTAAATACCAATATAAAAGAAAACCCCAATTTGATGTAAAAAATTAAGTCTTAGACATTGAAACTCAAAAATATATTTGGAATTTTGAAATTTGGCTCAGCCCATTTGTTTGGCTCAAGGACGAACCCTAGGGTGTGTTAAGTTTCTTTGCAATCGGATCAGATATAGATATAGCCCCCATATATAGCTTCGTCCGATATTATGTAAATGGAGCACCAAACTCCCAATTTTTGTCCGATTTTGACGAAATTTGGCATAACGTATAAAATTGAAACTAGGATAGAGTGTGTTAAGTTTCATTGAAAGCGGTTCAGATTTAGATATAGCTCCCATATATAGCTTCGTCCGATTTTATGTAAATGATGCACCAAACTCCCCATTTTTGTCCGATTTTGACGAAATTTGGCATAACGTATGGAATTGAGACTAGGATGGGGTGTGTTAAGTTTCTTTGACATCGGATCAGATATAGATATAGCTCCCATATATAGATTCGTCCGATTTTATGTAAATGGTGCTCCAAACTCTCAATATATGTCCGATTGAGACAAAATTTTGCACTGCGTACTGAATTAAGTCCAGTTTGATATCTGTGAAGTTTTGATTCAGATTCACATATAGCTCCCATATATAGCTTCGTCCGATTGTATGTAAATGGTGCACCTAACTCCCAATTTTTGTTCGATATCAGATATAGATATACCTTCAATATATAGTTTCGTCCGATTTTATGTTAATGGTGCACCAAACTCCCAATTTTTGTCCGATGTTGACGAAATTTGCCACAATGTATGGAATTTAGTCTAGAATAATGTGTTAAGTTTCATTGAAATCGGTTTTAGATTTATATAAAGCTTCGCCCGATTTTATGCAAATGGTGCACCAAACTCCCAATTTTTGTTCGAAGAAGTTTTCCATAATGTATGGAATTTAGACTAGAATAAAGTGTGTCAAGTTTCATTGAAATCGGTTCAGATTTATATAAAGCTCCCAAATTTCTGATCATATATGGATATAGATCCCTTATCGACCGATTTTAGCTAAATAGTGCTCCAAACTCCCAATGTTCTTTCGATTGAGACAAAATATTTTCGTGCATCGAGGAGTTTACGTTTGGTGGCGTTACATGAAATATTGCAGAGAGTATTAGATTGAAACTTGTTAGAATCGGCTCAGGTTATATTTACATCTGATTTCATCTAAATAGTGTACCCAATAAGTGATGCTTTTTTTTTTTTTTTTTTGTTAATTGGTGTGGCACACAAACATCGAGTTTCTTTTTGAATGATTTAAAACAGTTTTATAGTAGATTTTTAGCTCCTGAGCGATGTTGCGACTGCAAACATGTCGGTCAACTTCAATAATTTCTCCGATTTTATCGACATTTTCGACTGCCGGCTTAATGGATTTATTTTTCAACAACCTAATATGTTAACCTGCTATAACACTTTATACCAAATTACAGTTACTTTAGTGTTAAAATGCGTACATCCCAATTTTTTGTATAAAGAAGGTAAAATTCTGAAAATGGGGAGGTCTGTTTTAAGGGAACCCCTCCCATTCTCGATTTTATTTTTTCAAGATTTTGAATGGGCTGGTAAATCAATACCAATGCTTGTTATGGTTTGTAACTTTGAATATATATAATTGAAGATTTAAAGGAGAAGAAAAACAAATTTACAAAAAAATTTTGTTATTGCTTTGTTGTTGTTTTTTGTAATTAAAGAAAAGTCCTTATTTTTGATGGCTGGCATGATAACTCCTCACGGCAACATCGGAATTCGAAAATTCCAACGGTGTTATAGCAAATAGCAAATTAGAACACGTTCGATTGAAGAGCATACACAATATCTTCAATAATGGGGTTAGAATTAATATAAGGACAACTCATTAAAATTGAGTCAGTATCGACAATTTTTGGTATGGAGATTATATGCCCATTTATAATACAAAACACTAAATTGAAAAAAATTCCGTTGACAAATCGTGACCTAAATCCCAAAATACCGGAATTTGGAATGGAATGAGAGGCTACTCTAAAAATGCTACATCCAGTTCGATTGAAAAACGTGCCCAATATACCGAAAATGAACGTCATGTTATAAAGGGACCAGATGTATTTTAACAATATGTCAATATTGAGATTTATAAACATTTTCAAATTATTCTCGGAAAAAATAAAATATTTTAAAGCGCTAGCAACTTTGGGCTTCTCTTCAATTTGAATACCCACCACTTTGTTATTGTAGTTATTTTCCAAAATTTGTTAACATTGAGTTCATTCCATTTTCCAAACAGTAGTGATGTACTATGCAAATATGGTCCATGTAGTTGCACTGCTGTTGTCATCGCAGGACAAATGGATGTGGTGGCGATGCTGTTGTTTTTCAGTGGTAGATGTTAAAAATAAATGGTGGGGACATTTTCTAAATATCGTAGTTTGAGTAATTTACGACTAATACAGAAACATTTTTAGAAATGTACACACGAAAATACACACACACACACGTTATGTAGGAACAAAATGTAATCCTAAAGGAAGGAAGGACTTAGAATCAGCGGAATTCGTATATGGCATACATAACATGTGGATATGTAAGAAATTCAACCCCCACACAAGCCCAGTAGGTACAATTTTTTACAGCAGCTTTTTGAGACTAATTAAAATATTTTAAAAAATTAATGTATTGAACTAGAATAAAATGTTATTTTTTAAAGAAACCCATTCCTGAAAACTAGGCAATTCCGTTTGTGATTAAATAATTTTTTGGGAGATAAGAAAGTGTTCTACCAAATTCCACACACAATTTCCCTCACATCTACTCACCATTTTTCATACAACTAAATTTTCTCTAAAATTACAAAAGTATTGGCAATTAATTTCAACATTTAATTTCGTTCTTTAAAAATATCCTTTGTATGTTTTTTCCTTTTCCTTCTTTCCGGCGAAGACAAAGTAATTTTCGACGTCGACGAAAAAATGTGGCAATAACCATAAATTAAGTAATGCGTGAACATTTATTATGTGATTAAGTTTAAACAGAACAAAAAAAGGAAAGGGGTATTTTGTGTCTTACCTTCCCTTTCAACACCACATCACATCCCCAATCTCATAAAGAGATTTGTCTATGAAACAGCAGCAACACCATAATCAGCCATAGTGTAACACCTTGGCTTACATACTGTTCATTTATGTAAATTTCAACACCTGACTGGCTGACTTGATGTAGTGTACCAGTCACACACACTCCGACAAAGGGACGATTTAAGTCAAAAACCCTATGAAGCTGAAGAGAACACAACCGACATTAACTAAATGCCGTGAGACATACAGTGGTGAAGAAACATTCACCTAAGGCGTGGATTTTTTAAAGAATATTTTTTCAAGGGCTAACCACCTAAGGCGTGGATTTTTTAAAGGATATTTTTTCAAGGGCCAGCCACCTAAGGCGTGGATTTTTTAAAGAATATTTTTTCAAGGGCCAGCCACCTAAGGCGTGGATTTTTTAAAGAATATTTTTTCAAGGGCCAGCCACCTAAGGCGTGGATTTTTTAAAGAATATTTTTTCAAGAGGCAGCCACCTAAGGCGTGGATTTTTTAAAGAATATTTTTTCAGAGGGCCAGCCACCTAAGGCGTGGATTTTTTAAAGAATATTTTTTCAGAGGGCCAGCCACCTAAGGCGTGGATTTTTTAAAGAATATTTTTTCAGAGGGCCAGCCACCTAAGGCGTGGATTTTTTAAAGAATATTTTTTCAAGGGCCAGCCACCTAAGGGGTGGATTTTTCAAAGAATATTTTTTAAGGACCAGCCTAAGGCGTGGATTTTTTTTAAGAATATTTTTTTAAGGGCCAGCCATCTAAGGCGTGGATTTTTTAAAGAAAAGATTTTTCAAGGACCATAACAGGCGTGGATTTTTAAAAAATATTTTTTTCAAGGACCATAACAGGCGTGGATTTTTAAAAAATATTTTTTCAAGGACCATAACAGGTGTGGATTTTTTAAACAAAATTTTTTTAAGGACCATAACAGGCGGGGATTTTTTAAACAAAATTTTTTTAAGGACCATAACAGGCGGGGATTTTTTAAACAAATTTTTTTTAAGGACCATAACAGACGTGCGTTTTTTTTTTTAAAGAATATTTTTTCTAGGACCATAACAGGCGTGGATTTCTGAAAGAATATTTTTTCAAGGACCATAACAGGCGTGGATTTTTTAAACAAAATTTTTTTAAGGACCATAACAGACGTGAGTTTTTTTTTAAAAGAATATTTTTTCTAGGACCATAACAGGAGTGGATTTCTGAAAGAATATTTTTTCAAGGACCACAACAGGCGTGGTTTTTTTTAGAGAATATTTTTTCAAGGACCATAACAGGCGTGGATTTTTAAAAAAAATATTTTTTTTCAAGGACCACAACAGGCGTGGATTTTCAAAAAAATATTTTTTTCAAGGACCATAACAGGCGTGGATTTTCAAAAAATATTTCTTTTCAAGGACCATAACAGGCGTGGATTTATTAAAGAAACTTTTTTCAAGGACCATAACAGGCGTGGATTTTTAAAAAATATTTTTTCAAGGACCATAACAGGCGTGGATTTTTAAAAAATATTTTTTTCAAGGACCAACCAAATAGGCGTGGATTTTTTAAAAAATATTTTTTTCAAGTACCATAACTATGGGCGTGGATTTTTCAAAAATATTTTTTTCAAGGACTATAACAGGCGTGGATTTTTTAAAAATATTTTTTTCAAGGACCATAACGGGCGTGGATTTTTAAAAAATATTCTTTTCAAGGACCATAACAGGCGTGGATTTTTAAAAAATATTCTTTTCAAGGACCATAACAGGCGTGGATTTTTAAAAAATATTTTTTTAGGGGTGCATAACAGGCGTGGATTTTTTTAAAAAATATTTTTTTCTAGGACCATAACAGGCGTGGATTTTTTAAAAAAATATTTTTTTCTAGGACCATAACAGGCGTGGATTTTTTTAAAGAATATTTTTTCTAGGACCATAACAGGCGTGGATTTTTAAAAAATATTTTTGGAAGCCTATCAAAGGCGTGGATTTTTAAAAAATATTTTTAAACCATAACAGGCGTGGATTTTTTAAAAAATATTTTTTTCAAGGACCATAACAGGCGTGGATTTTTAAAAAATATTTTTTTCAAGGACTATAACAGGCGTGGATTTTTTAAAAATATTTTTTTCAAGGACCATAACGGGCGTGGATTTTTAAAAAATATTCTTTTCAAGGACCATAACAGGCGTGGATTTTTAAAAAATATTTTTTTCAAGGAACATAACAGGCGTGGATTTTTTTAAAAAATATTTTTTTCTAGGACCATAACAGGCGTGGATTTTTTTAAAAAATATTTTTTTCTAGGACCATAACAGGCGTGGATTTTTTTAAAGAATATTTTTTCTAGGACCATAACAGGCGTGGATTTTTTTAAAGAATATTTTTTCTAGGACCATAACAGGCGTGGATTTCTGAATGAATATTTTTTCAAGGACCACATCAGGCGTGGTTTTTTTAGAGAATATTTTTCAAGGACCATAACAGGCATGGATTTTTTTAAAGAAATTTTTTTTCTAGGACCATAACAGGCGTGTTTCAAGGGCCAACTAAGGCTTGTAGTTTAGGGTTTTTTTAAAGACAATTTTTTAAGGACCACTTGAGGCGTGGATGTTTTGAAAATATTTTTCTCTTCTTTTCTTCCAGAATTGTACCCACTGTCCAACATTATGGATGGTCCTGAACATATAGATTTGCTTAAGGTAAGGATTTGTAATATTCAACACGTATACATAACCCGATCTGTATAAACGAGAATGTGTTAAGCTTACACATACCGACAAATGTCTGCTAAAATGGTACAAAATACTGCCACTAGCCCAACATACGCATACACTTTACTTTCAACACAGATCAAGCAACTCACAGTTTTACAAAAGTACGCGAACATACTCGCAAACACACTGCCCTGCTCAGTGAGTTGTACTAAAAAATCGTTTAAATGTATTTTAACAACGTTTAAAATAAGTGATTACCCTTGACTTTTTGACTTTACCTGCATCATTACCCCTCTCGTTCTTCTATCCCTTTACGAGTCTATATCAGGAAGATAAGCAATTCTGACTGTGTAGTTATCTCCCGGTAAATTCATATGAGTTTGTCTGTATATATAGGTGTTTGTTTGTTGTTTCGAATGTTTTCAACACACACCACACAATCCCTTCGGTGTTATTAAGTAATTTACAAGATACTTAAAAGAAGAAATATGTTTAGCATTTTTAAAATAATTGCTCACAAGTGAGGTGTCGATGTACACCAAAGAAACAACCAACCGAACAAACAGACCGACCGACAAACAAACATACCGTAAACAGACATCAACAGAAAAGGCAAATTTAATTTTTTAAATAATTTATTTCGTGGAAAGGGTAAGGAGATGCCTATTAAACACATAGTCTTGGGATTAACTTCAATTAGAGGCTTAGTTGGCGATAAAAAATTTGTTAAGTTTGTCAGGAATATTAATTGTTAATTTTGAAGAAATGAGACTTTAATAAAGTTGAATTAATGTTTTTGGACTAAAAACATTTATTTAACGCTAATTGGTAGGGTTCCTTTAATAGAACTCGTCGAAATAAAAATATATATGCATATATACGTATGTGTTTGCAAATCTATGTCAATTACATTTTTAAGAAGTAAAAAAACCGAGTTTAATTATTACCGAGACTTTCTATGCCCTAAATTTTTTTGAATAGGGTCTAGTTTTAACCGTCTTACGAGCAACGTATGAAATGAGGTTAAAATTATATAATACTATGTAAGTCATATGACAATTTTGAAACTGTTTTTATCGTCTAAATCTAGCTTAAGATTTTTACAGAAAATCGTTCTGTGCTGTTATACATATGCATATGTATGATATGTACGACTTGACTTTCAAACCAGTTTTCTTCTCATTGAGAAAAATAAATACCTAATTACATCCATTTCAGTTAGAACTGCAGCCAGTAGGTCATATAAAAAGGGGGATCTATGTTGAAATTTGGAATTCGTTTTCCATTTACAGCCCCTTGGGTTTGAAAACTCGTATGGCTGTCAGTAAATTTGCTTGCTTTTGAAGGACGCAATAATTACTCGATTTTCGAAACTATCGCTATTAGAGTACTATAAGGAATCATGTACATACTACAATGCCAATGTATGTTGTCGTATGAGTAATATTCTGTACAACATCTGAAAATAATATTACGAATACGTCACATTGACGCAGTGTAATTTAATTATACCCTTCACCACACTGTGGTACAGGGTAAAAGCAATCGAGATGGTTCCATGGTTCCTTTTGAGAATATGCATAAAATCACTTTCTGAGTCGATTTTGGATGTCCGTCCGTAATTTGTAATTTGTAAAGTCCGTAAATTGTA
>NW_026877018.1:0-20651 GCF_032173495.1 Musca vetustissima | reverse complement strand
TTTTAGGGTTTGTCTACTTCTATATACTTCCTAGTCTTTGGAAAGAGGTAACAGTGACCTTCATCCCGAAAGCCGGGAAGCCAAGTTATACGTTACCCAAAGACTATAGACCGATTAGCCTCTCTTCTTTTCTACTCAAGAAAGAAAGTTTTCTAGACTCACTTCTAACGGACTGGATTGATAGAATGCTGTAAAGCAGAATTATCAACTCATCCTTTGGAGAGAGTTCCGTGAGGAAATCTGTCAACAGATGCACACCACAGGGAGGAGTACTATCTTCCCTTCTGTGGCTTCTGGTGATAAATGAGATACTGCTGAAGTTCGATCATCTTAAGATAAAGGTTGTCGATGATGTAGTCTTGCTGGTTGGTGGTAAATTTCTAATGACAATTTCAGATATTTTTCAACTCTGTCTAAGGTCTTGGTGTAAACCCCACTAAAACAGAATTGGTGCTCTTCACTAGGGAGAAGTGACCCTATGAAGTACACCACTGGCAGTCATGAATGCGATCTTGAATCTCCAACCACTGATTAAATTCCAGGTGGCTAGATGTGCTCTGAGGCTCCGGGCTCCTGGAAATCGCTGAACTATAGCCACGCTAGTATCCTAAACATAATAAAGAGTCTTTAATGGCATCAAAGTAAAGTTTCCTAGTAGGGAATCCTGGACTAGCGGCTCCTTACCTCTGCCAAGTCTGTCATTTTTGTGGAAGCGTTTACTGTAGGGAATCAGAAACATACAACTCATATATGGAGAAAAAAAATAATGGAAAAATGTAATATTTTTTATTTCAAAACTAGCGGGCCCGGCAAACGTTGTCTTGCCTAGCAATATTTATACCCTACACCATAAGTTGGAATGTAGAAATCTTTGTAATACCTCGGTATTTATCAGATAACACATAAAGCGACATTAGCGAGTCTTGTTTGCTATTTTTGCATTATAAAGTGTCGGTGGTTATACATTTATTATACCCTTCACCACACTGTGGTACAGGATATTATGTCTGTCCACGTTAAATTGTAAACAAAGTACAGGTCGTATTTATGATCCGAATTGGATGAAATTTGGCATAGGTCACTTGTTTGGCCCAAGGACGAACCCTATTGCAATTGGGAAAAATCGGTTGAGATTTAGATATAACTCCCATATATATATATTTTCGTCCGATTTGATGTAAACGGTCCCTATATATCTTTCGATTTGCACGAAATTTGGCACAGCGTAATGAATTAGGTCTAGAATGATGTGTGTAAAATTTCATAAAAATCGGTTCAGATTTTGATATAGCTCCCATATATATTTTCGTCAGATTTTATGTAAATGGTGCACCAAAGTACCTATAGTTTTTATATATAATAAAGAACTCAAAATGTGGCCGAATGCACAAAACATACTAAAATAAGTGTAACCTAACATGTGACAAGTTTCGATGAAAACGGTTTACATTTAGATATTTTGCTCTAAATTAATGTACATAATTTTGTCCTATTGTAAGAAGCAACTCTATATCTGACCAAAATTTATAGGTTGCAGAAATACCTGTTTAATTTTATATTAATGGTCCTTCAAAAATGCGACGTCTGTTAGGCTTCCATCTGTTGAATATACCCAAAGTGGTGAAGGGTATCATATAGTCGGCCCCGTCCGACTTTCCTTACTTTCCTTACTGGTTAATATTTGAATTCGTGGAAAAAATTAAATTTAATAAATTTAAATGTACATATAAGATTGATTTTCGAATTTTATACATTTTTCCCAATATATTTATAAGACTTTCTCATAACTGTATGGTGGAGTGCATATTACATTTGTAAAACTGTATATTTATATATTATTGATCAGACTTTTATTCTATGTAAAAATCACGATAGTGATCGCAATATTTAAGACAGATTTTATTATTTGGTAATGAAAATGGGATATATCCGGGTATGTAGGACACGTTTTTGGGTTTTTCAACGAAACTTTTTACTAAAAATTTATAATGACCCAAGTTTCAGGGTAAGTCCACAATTAACAATACAATATTCGGCATTTTAGGGTTGTAGGTCACGTTTTCAACCAACTGTATGTAATTTGGTAACAAATCTCCCTACGAAAAAGAGCGATATCGACCCACTTTTTATGATATCCCCCATAATCCGTATTTTGGCTGTTTCGGCTATGATTTAGAGTAACTTCGGGTAATGTGGACTATGCGTCTAATGTGGACCACCCCCATATCTAAGAAAATGCTTGAAATATGTAAATGCCGCCTTGATAAATGTTTTCCTAATTAGTGAAAACAAACATCAAACTTGGTTTTTAATAAATAATTGGAATGTTGAAAATGTAGTAGTAGAAAATGTAGTATATATCCCATTTTCTATACCAAACATCCTAGGAGAAATAGCAATATACATATGTGCATAATTTCAAAGCTTTATATATTTCGAGCTGTTTCGTGATTTCAGCAGACAGGCGAATTTAATTCCGATCAAAAGGTGTTGCAACCAGAATGCCCAATAGCCATGTGAATGATATACCAAAACTCCTTCACATTTATTGTGACATAGAGGCCAATGATGTTATTAATTCGTTTTGAAGATGTGACAATTAAATTACAAACACGTCAACATGTCAACTACCGATATATTGAGGGCATCTAAAAAAATTTTACGTAATATTAGGCTAACGTTATCAGAAAGTCTTATAAACATATTTGAGAGAACATTTAATTAAACCCGTATCATGTAGCATACTCTTGATGTCTAAAATTTGTGTGTGCTTTTATTGTACGGAAATTTTATATCCAAGGAAATTTTGGAACGGAAAAAAACATTTGAAGGATCGTTAATGGCAACGGTATATTCTTCACATTAGATATTACGCCTATTATGCATTTTATATATTCCTAGTATATAGTCAGTTGTACTCATTCGAGTTTAATAGTCGAAGTTTGCAATGAGAACTTGAGTAGGGGAATTCAAAATGTCTTCTATAATATTAGTTTTCTTTGTGATTCATATTTCCCATAGCATAGCAACACTTTATGAGCTGTGTTCACTGTTGAAAACTCTCAGCCGACTTTTATAACTTTGTAAAAGACTTACAGTCGGAGCTTGGTTCGATGAAAAAGGAATTTACATCGTTATCAAAACGTTTTAAGAATTTTTCCAATTTGTTCGAAAAGTACCAAGAGCTTGATGAATTTGTATCATCACCGTCTGTATCTGGACAAAAACGTAAAAGGTCTGCGAAAAAGGCTCCAAATAAAGTCGTGCCTAGTCGCAAACCCACAGTTTCTGTTGGGAATAAAGTACCTCAATCACCTTCCGTCAATATCACAGATAGAACGGAAACTGATTGTGTCCAGACATATGCTAGTGTTGCGTCAAATTCGGCATCGGAAATCGTTAAGGATGTAAATGAAGTGATTAATCCAAAATCTGTGAGTATAAGTAGTGCTAGTCTGGAAAAGACTGTATCTAGGTTTGCACCAGATACCTCGGCTGAGGATATAAATTATTATATAAAATCAAAAATCGATGGAAATTTCTTTCTACGTTGTTATAAACTCCGGTCTGCTTTCTCAGAAAGTAGATCATCTTTTAAAATCGTAGTACAAGAACGTATGTTTCATCGACTAATTTCGAGAGAATTTTCGCCTGCTAATGCATTTGTAAGTGAATTTCTGGAAAGATCTGAAAATTTAGCTCATTTGCCTCAGAGGGCTGAAATATTGCCAAAAAACTAAATATGTTTCTCAATGTTTGCTATCAGAATGTAAGAGGGTTAAACACAATATTAACTCGATTATTCTCTGATAGCCTTGGTTTTAATTATGATGTTATAGTATTTTCTGAAACTCTGTTAAAAACATCCGTGTTAAATAGTGAAATTTTGTGTTGTTATATTATATTATTATATTTAGAAAAGATAGAGTTGTTAAAAAAGGTGGTGGCGTCCCTACTGCAGTTGATGCCAAATATTCCACTAATTTAATTGAATTAAACTGTTTTGATATCGAATTTATTTGCATATCCATTGAATTAGAAAATTTTAAATTATTTGTGACATGCTCATACATTCCTCCCTAATCGCAACATGATATTTATAATCAGCATCTGTTAGCAATAAATTCAATCACTAACAAAATGAATGACTCTGACAAAATATTAGTTCTCGGCGATTTTAATCCGCCGTCCGTAAAGTGGCTTTCATTGCAAGATTCTGAGGCTCTAACACCCTTGACATCTGATGCAAATGTAAACCTATATACCTTTAAAATTGTAAATCGATTTAGCGACATAAATCTTTATCAAATAAATAGCGTATCATATTGTTATGATAGAATTCTAGATCTAGCATTTGTGAATTATACACAATATTTTGAAATAATTAGAATACCTCCAGTATGTACTCCCGAAGATAACTACCATCCTACATTATGCATAATAATTTAGTTACGAAAAATTCTTCAATGTCATTTAAATCTGTTACTAATTATAATAAAACTGAGTTCCGAAAGCTAAACGCACTTATCTCAACCGTAAATTGGAGCTCATTATTTATTTGTAAGAGTCATAGTGATCTAGAATTATCAGTATATAAATTATATGATATCCTATATAAATTTATTCTAGAATATGTTCCCATTGTAAGAGTTAGAAACTCGGAATGATATCCATGGGTCACATCTGGGCTTTCAAGTATTAAAAATTATAAAAATAAACTTTTTAAAAAATCAGGCTCCTCTATAGGTTATGGTAAATATGCTGTCGCAAGGTCTAAATATACGACAGAGTCCCGAAAACTTTAAAATCTTATTTAAACAAGATAATTTCAAATCCAATCCTAAATCTTTTTATGACTTTGTTAATATAAAAAGAAAAGCTACGACAGACATTAGAGAAAAACTCTGAAATTTCAGAGTGCTTTGCAAATTTTTTCGCTACAACATATTCATATTCACCCTCTGTCCAAACAAAGACACATATAGTTATAAATTATCGACGATAGATCAAATATCTATGTATTTTTTACAAAGTTAATATGTTTCTAAAAATCTACGTAATTTAAGATCAATTAAAAGTCCATATCCGGATGGTATTCCTAGCATAATTCTAAAGTACTGTTCAGATACGTTAGCTATCCCTTTAACGCTGTTGTTTAATTATTCCCTGAAATATAGTCATTTTCCTACCTTCTGGAAGAAATCCTATATAGTTCTTTTACACAAATCTGGTAGCTTAACTAATGTCTCGAATTATAGAGGAATTGCTAAATTAAGTGCAATTCAAAATTATTCGAAAAACTTATATAAATCTATATCAACATGGTTTTCGTAGTGGCCTCTCAACCATTACCAATCTTATTCTATTTTCTTCAACCGTCATAAAAGGTTTTATTCAGCGTAATCAAACCGAAACACTTTACCGTGACTTCAGTAAAGCTTTTGACAGGGTTAACCATGAACTTTTAATATATAAATTAACTCACTGGAACATCGGAATGCGAAAATTCCAACGGTGTTAGAAAGAGTACATGTCTGGCTCTCGTATGAACTGGGATTATTGACTTCGTTATAAAATTAACAAAATGGTGGACCTTTGAAAAAATATTTTTGGAAAATCGCCTATTTTTTACCAAAACCCAAGTTAAAAAATAAGGAAGATCTTCGCCGATTGGCTTTATCCTAGTTCATACGATAGCTATACACCCACAGAGAAACGTGTAAAAATTTGAAAGCGATTGAATTATTAGTTTTTGAGTTATCGTGCCCGCCATTCGCAAAAAAATGTTTAGAGAAAAATGAGAAGCCCTTCAGCCGTCACTTGATGCTGACACAATAAATCGGCTATATCTTCAAGAGTTCTTGAGATTTTCATTTTAAAATTTTGTAATTAGTGTAGATTCGAATTATATCAACAAAATTTTTGACCCCGAGAATGGGGGGTCCCCTTAATTCAAAATGATTTAAATAGCCTTTTTCAATGGTGCGAATTAAACTGTATGGATTTAAACCTAAACAAATGTAAGCATATGTGTTTTTCCAGATCTTCTACTTTAACAAGGCAATACAATATTAATGGTACTGTTTTATCAACTGTAGGTTCATTTGTTGATCTTGGTATTTTAATGGATCCAAAATTAAATTTTAATAATCATGTAATTTCTATGGTAAACAAATCCCACGGTGTCTTAGGATTTATAAAACGATGGGCTAAAGAATTCTCTGATCCCTACATTACAAAACAACTTTTTACATCTCTTGTGCGACCCATATTAGAATATGGCTCTGTTGTATGGGATCCCCAATATACAATATATTCCGATAAAATTGAATCAGTGCAGAAACAATTTCTAATTTTTGCACTGAGTGGTTTACAATGGAATAGTGACTTTAAGTTGCCTTCTTACATTAGCAGGTTAAAATTAATTCGATTGCCAACATTAAAAAGTAGATGTATTATGCTGAACACTATGATGGTAATTAAAATACTAAACGGTAATATACCCTCAGACTTCCTAATTTCATCCATTATAATAAATGTTCTTTTTCGATTAAGTATAATATTATCAACCATTATACGTAGATTTTCATCGCACAAATTATTCTGTGGGAGATCCACTTAGTAAAATGTGTATTGATTTCAACTCTGTGTAATCTAACGTAGACTTTTGCATGAATATAGAACTAATAAAATCTAATATAATTATATTTTTAAATGAATAATACAACTTAATAACAAACTGGCTGTTGAAGTAGATTTCTGTAGCTGGTTTTCTATCCCTTCTCATATTCCATCATAATGCGGATTATTGTGTGTACACGATCCCTACGAAAGGGGAGGTCGCCCCCTCGGTCGGCAGGGGTGGGAAAGTGAGGCGTGGGAACGTACGAAAAAAAAAATTAAGGGACAACATGCATTTGTCCTAAAATTTCCGTGAATTCTATAGAAAACGTGTACATACAATGATCGCGTGTTCGTTCAATAATATGCTTCTCGATAATTTTTTGTATTCTCACATAAAATATTTTCAATACAATGTCAATCCAATTGAAAAAATTCAATATTTTGAAAATTTCCAATAATTGAGAAATGAAGGCTTAAATAATTGATACGCTACAAATTTTCGCCCAAAATATCTCCAAATAACGAAAACGAAGTGGTGCAATCAAAATAGCTCGTTACTTTATTCGTGGAAATGCAAATATGCTTCGTAATATTTTTTTTGCAAATTTTTCGCGGTTTTCAATTTTTTCTCATCTTTTAAACCTTCCCTGAAGCTCCATGACCATTTCAATTCTAAGATCAGAAAAAATCCGTTCAGCCGTTCTCGAGTTTTAGCGAGACTAACGAACAGCAATTCATTTGTATATACATATATACTAGCGGGCCCGGCAAACATTGTCTTGCTGAGCAATATTGTTGATGTATAATTCACATAATGATAGTCCAATATGAAGTTATCTTTAAGATAGTGCTCTGAAATTTGGTATTGAAAATGTTCAATATTAGTTCGCTATTTAGGGTAGCCCCCATATAACGGTATCTCGCAATATGAGAAATTTTGACGATTTTTTTCAAAAGAATTGGTTGAAATTGCGCAGAAAGCGTACGTACCAAATATTGTCAATATTGGCCCATGTTTCGGTGTACCGCCTATATAATGGTAGCCCTAAACATTCGTTATTTTGAAGATATTGGGCACGGTTTTCAACAGAACTGCTTTCAATTTAATATAGGGGATACTTATTGAGCAAAAAATTGTCGATATTGGTCCAAGTATCCAGGTAACCCCCTAATCGGTATTTAGCTGTAATTTTATATTTTGGATGATCATTGAGTAGAAAATGTTCCTAACAAAATTCGCCCAAGCTCCGAAAAGCCTCGATATAATGGAACTCCACATTATACGATGCTTTGGGTATTTGTGTTTTTCAACCTAATCAGCTGTAATTTTTTTATTTGGTAGCATGTATCCTACTAAAAATTGTCAATATTGGCCCATTCTTCTGTATTTTGGGGTATTTGGTCACGTGTATCAACCAATAATTTTATATTTTAGATGATCAGTGAGTACAAAATTTCCATATAAAGAATTATCAATATTGGTCCATGTTTGCGGGTTGCACCCCCCATAATTTCTCATGTGGTGTAAAATCTTCCTACCAAAAATGAATATGCATTCCTATTGTTGTAGTTAAAATATGTCATTCCGGGATATTGGGGTGAGACACATTTTTGGGAAGAAGTATCTACTTAGGTCCAAGTTTTAATACAGCATCTACATACAGGTCCCGCCCCATTTTCGGTATTATAATGACATTGACCGAGTTTTCTAATGCCATGTTCTGACGGGCATTCGAACAACGTAGTTCGCTCTCAGAATTACGAACATGAATTAACCCGTTCATACAACACTATTCTTAATTCATGTCATCAGAGTTTTTTTATTTCAAACTTTTTGTTTCTTTTTTCACACCAAAATTGTAACATATTTGCGTGAATCACATATGGATCTAAATAGAAAAACTAATTCTCTTTCTCCTGACTATAATATCAATTCCTATCTCTTTACTTTTAATTCATGTTTTCAATTTTTCCTGAAAATATTGTTGTTTTCAATATATTTTTAT
This sequence comes from Musca vetustissima, assembly GCF_032173495.1. NCBI lineage: Eukaryota > Metazoa > Arthropoda > Insecta > Diptera > Muscidae > Musca > Musca vetustissima. The sequence goes on along the minus strand of NW_026877018.1, from coordinate 12,021 downwards.
ATTTTCTCACCTCAAATGCCACATTTAAAAAATTGGAAAATTTTTTTTTGTACGCTAATTAGAACAAAGAGGAAAGAAATGCATATTGCATCATGTAGACAACAAAATTTACATCCTTCTGCATATATAAAAACTAGAATTTTGGTTACTTTTCATTCATCCTTTACGATTTTACTGAAAAATTTAAAAATTTTTTCATGCTGTCAAAATTAATTTATTTTCGATAAATTTTCTCAATTTTTAGAGATGGGACAAAATTCTTGGTGACTCAGAGAGTGATTCGAATTGAACAACGACAAAAGTCGGTGTTCGCTCAGACAATTTTGTATGGGAAACTAAGTAATTACTTCATAATTTAGGGTCGAACAACGAATGAGAGAGCGAACAACGCTCGTCTCTAAATGGCATAATAGAGTTGGCTATAATTAGGCATAACGGATTCCTGCGAATAAAAAACATCATTCCAGAAATTATTTTCGGCATGTTGAAGTTTTTATCCCCGTTTTCCAACCTGAGTGTTATCGGTAGTTAGCATATTAAATACGAATAGATAACATCTGACGGAGGTTTTGGTATAACCTTCAAATTAGATAATTTTTATAATATTGCTGGTTTTTTGTTAGTTGTTCTCTTTCCAGTTGACTTTTATGATAGATTTTTGCAAAGAAAATGTCTCATATATTACACTGTGATACACATTTTTGGTATCGGGTATATGCGAGGTGTTCTGTTTATAAGTTAAAATATATAGAACAACGATTAGGCATATAACCACTTGATTTGAAATTTCCCGTGGCATAGCAACATTTCAGGTATTTAAGGAACAACATGTTCCTATTATTATTATTATTTTCAAACAAATTAATCTAGGGCATGGATCTTAGAATCAGAATACCCTGAATGAACACGAACGCGATTCAGAATGTCTTCTGATTTTCCATCCTTGCATTTTCCATCCTTGCAACGTGTACATACAATTATCGCGTGTAAATTCAATGATATACTTCCCAATTATTTTTTGTATTCTCCCCAAAAATGTTTCAATACAATGTCAATACAATTGAAAAAAATAAATAGTTTGAAAAATGTCAATAATTTTTTTCAATTTCAATTTTTCAATTTCAATTTATTTCATAAACGCAAATTAAAAAACAACAAAAAATAAACTACTCCAAAAGCTTAAAACTAACAGTGTATTAGCTTAATGATAACTTAATGATAATAATTGCAAATTAAACGGATAATACGCTACCAATTTTCGATCAAAAGATTTTAAAATAAAACTACGACATGGTGCAATCAAAATAGCTCGATACTAAATTCGTGGAAATGCAAATATGCCGTTCTCAGCCGTTCTCGAGTTTTAGCGAGACTAACGAACAGCAATTCATTAGGGTCGTACCTAAATTCATGCGTATGCGTTCAAATTTATTCACCTCAAAAGTTGAAAATTTTCAACATTGACAATGCGCATTTTTGATTTTTTTGTTTTATGAAAATAGAATTTCAGTTATTGAACAAATTTTTCTCTATACATGTATACATTTTTCGATCAATCAAAAAAAATATTTTCATCCATTTTCGCCGTTTTCAATAGGCACAGATGCAAATAAAGTCCTTGCGTATTTGGGTAATACGGACGTCTAACATACCCTATAAAGGTGAGAAGGTGAGTATTTTTGTACGGAGCGCAATAAATTAGGTACGACCCTTATATATATATATAAGATATATATACAGTGAGTGTAAAAAGTATTTTGCCTCAATATAAATTTGAAAAATTTCCAATATATACGCCTGAAGCCAGCAAACTAAAGATGTGAAATGAATTATGTATGATAGGATATGTTTGTGGACATATTTAAATCTTATTTCTGCAAGAATCACAGCGAAAGGCCTATTGGTCTAGAAGATATCGGCCAAAATCTATACCAACCCAAAAATGATTATCACAAAAAAGTATTTTGCTTTTTATTATTATTTTTGAAAAAAATGTTATATAACATACGCTTCGTCTTTTTATAGTTACAATTGCGGGTAACCACATACTAAAAGCGATTTGGCGACGATTCCATTACATCACGGCATTTTTCTCGCGAATATTTTCTCACATTTACGTTCATTACATTCTCCAGCAATATTTCTTTTAATATTTGATAATTTCTCGCCCTAATTTCAAAATGAGAGTATTAAACATAGTCATTGCGGCTTCAAAACATCCCAAATAAGTTTTGAATAATGAAAAGGAGGTTTTGCCAAATATATCGCGAGGACAGGATTTTAAAAACTATTAAAACCAAAATCCGACAAACAAATTATTTAAAAAAAAATCGCGAAACCCAATTTTTCTGACTTTTAAAACTTTATGGTCCATTAATATTGATCTAGGAATCAATATATGCAATGTAAATACCAATAAGGGGTCAGATTCAAAGATATGAACAGTTTTGTGGCAATAGTAATAAAAACCAATACATGAAAATAGAAAACATCAGTTTATTCACTGCTGTAAATCCTTTATTTTGAAAAACTGATGGTGTTGAACGGATGTAAATATTGAATGCGTCTATATTTTACCATTTACACACAGTTTTTCAAAAAAATGCAGTAGTAATAAACGGGTCGAAGAATGATGTTTTTTTCGAACTTCATGTACTGTATTGTATTGCCAGAAAACCGTTCATATATTTGAATCTGACATCCTTATTGTTATTTTCATCGTATATATTTGGTTCCTAGATCAGTAAAAATGAACCATAAAGTTTTAAAAGTTAGAAAAATGGGGTTTCGCGATATTTTTTTTAAATAATTTGTTTGTCGGATTTTGGTTTTAATAGTTTTTAAAATCCTGTCCTCGCGATATATTTTGCAAAACCTCCTTTTTATTATTCTTAACATATTTGGGATGTTTTGAAGCCGCGACGACTATATTTAATACTCTGATTTTGAGATTAGGACGAGAAATTACCAAATATTGAATGAAATATTGCTGGAGAATGTATTGAACGTAAATGAGAGAAAATACTCGCAAAAAATGCCGTGATTTATTGGAATCGTTGCCAAATCACTTATAGTATGTCGTTACGCGCAATGGTAACTATAAAAAGACCAAACGTGTTCTATGTAACAATTTTTTCTAAAATAATAATAAAAAGCAAAATACTTTTTTGTGATAAACATTTTTGGGTTGTTATATATTTTGGCCGATATCTTCTAGTCCAATAGGTCTTTCGCTGTGATTCTTGCAGAAATACGGTCTAAATATGTCCACAAACGTACTCCATTATACATAATTCATTTTACATCTTTAGTTTGCTATATATATAGATAGATAAAATACATATATATATATAGATAGATAAAATATCGTTCATTATATCGTTCATTTATTACTATTGCAATATTTTTAAATTTCTTTAATGAATTTACTTATTTTGCTTATTAATTTTTATCAGCATTAATATGTCAGCAGTATTTTTAATTAATTTTGTTAAGAATACAATGCATATAAAAGTCAAAAACAAAGAAAACCAGAAGTCAGTCTTTTGTGGTGACTAAATCAAGTGTCGATTTACTATTTGGGCGGCATTCTTCAAGTTTTTGTGCTTGTATGGAAAACCAATACGAATTTTAAGTGCCAGTTCAAATGTGTTTGAATTGAATCCCAATAGATCCTACTATCATTAACAGTACTAAACATTAATAATTTTAGTTCTAATTGTATATATATTGAACATATATAGCTATAATCTTGAAATTTATATGGAATGCAAGTTGGGAAGTGGTGTTGATGTATGGAAATGGTATTAGAAATTCGTACTTATATGTATGACAAGTACAATTTGCATTTAGTTGAGCGTATAGAGACGGATTTCTGAAAATAGGAATTAGGATTGCTATTAGAGTACCGGATTGAGGTAGCTTTAGAAAATTATAATAACGTGTACGAAAATTACTAAATGATACAAAATTTGGTACAAATCGGATTTAGGTTTAGATCCAAACCTTTCTTCCAAAATCTTATATTTTTTATCAACTCCGCTTAATTGGATAAAAATATATGATTGGCGTTTCCGTTACCAAAGGATTATATTCACGTTTTTTTAAATAGAAAAATTAAACAACCTTAAAATGTATGTGCATAATTTCAATGTAATCAATATTGCGATCTCTATGACGATTTCAACAGACGGAGAGACAAACAGGCATTAATCTATATAGAATTTTATTCTGATCAAGAAATATATATACTTTATGGGATCTCAGGTGAATATTTTCAGTTGTTGCAAACGGAATGACCATTTTAATATACACTCCATCTTATGGTGGGGGTGGCGTAGGGGATGATAGATACCAAGCAACGGCTCTGATTGGCGGAGTCCAGGCTTATCTTGGTCCCTCTTTCATCTCAATTGTGGACACTGACCTCCCCGCGGTGCCAACTGGGGAGCTATTCTCATCACCCGACGAAATAGTGAGCTAATATGTGCCGCGAGTTCACCCATAAGAACTATAAAAAAATGGGTTGAGGCGTCGGGTTAGTTGCCCACTCTCGGAAAACCCAACCTACTATGAAAAAGCAAAGAAAAAGAAAACCAACCCCCCCTAATGTTGACGACCCCCGCAAACGTATAAAGGACCACGATCTGCGAAACTGCACTTGGAATGTGCGCACGTTGTACAGAACAGGGGCAGTGTTCGTTTTGGCGGATATACTCAAGAAGTACAAAGCCGATATTATTGCCTTACAGGAAATGCAATGGAAAGGGACAGGCGTAATTAAATCAGACGATTACGCCCTGTATTATAGCTGCCATGAAACGAGACATGAATTTGACTTCGGATTTATGGTTAACTGGAGAATAAAAGACCTCGTCTCCAGATTCAAATTGCTATAATCCGTATAAAAGCGAAGTTCTTTTACATCAGTCTAATTTGCGCCCATGCTCCGACCGAAGATAAAGATGAACAGACCAAAGACATATTTTACGAGCGCCTAGAAACAGCATATGACCGTTGCCCTGGCCATGACATTAAAATTCTGCTAGGAGATTTCAATGCAAAAATCGGAAGGGAAAATATCTTTGGCCCCACCGTCTGAAAATTCAGCCTTCATGAAGAAACATCCGACAACGGCATGAGGTTGATTGACTTCGCGGCAGCAAAAAACATGGTACTTAGCAGCACCAGATTCAAGCATCTCGATATACACAAGGCCACCTGCATTTCTCCTGATCAAGTAACGAGAAATCAAATTGATCATGTTGTGATAGACGGAAGGCATTCATCCAGTGTTTTAGACGTCCGATCGATCCGAGGAGCGAATATCGATTCGGACCATTACCTTGTGGCAGCCAAGGTACGCACCCGTCTTAATGTTGCAGCAAAGGTGCGATCTAATACAACACGGAAACTCGACGTCGAAAAGCTGCAAACACAACAGGTAGCCGAGGCCTACTCCGCTCAACTTACCCATCTGCTTGAAGAAAGCACTTCTTGTCCCGATAATAGTATAGAAAAGCTGCAAACACAACAGGTAGCCGAGGCCTTCTCCGCTCAACTTACCCATCTGCTTGAAGAAAGCACTTCTTGTCCCGATAATAGTATAAAGAATTGCCCACTCCCTACAAACTGCAGCAAAAAGAACAATTGGGTACCAAAAACCACCACCGAGAAACCCATGGTACGATCAGGAGTGTCGTAATGCTACTGATGTGAAAAACGCAGCGTATAGGGCAACCTGCAGACAGTAGCAACACGTAACGTGATGGAGAATTATCGGGAGAAAAGGAGAGAGGAGAAACGTGTTTTCAGAAAAAAGAAGAAGGAACAAGAAAAACGTGAACGTGAGCAAATCGAGATGTACAGGAGTCAGAATGAAGTCCGGAAATTTTACCAACGAGTAAAACACCAAACCGAAGGCTTTGGTGCAGGCACATCCTCCTGTAGAGATAAAGAAGGAAACCTGGTGACAGATACAGACAGCGTGTTGAGGATCTGGAAGGAGCATTTCGAAAAGCTACTAGTATCAAATAGTGCGATGAAGAAGATACCCCAGAACCAATAAGAGATGATGGTATAGAGTGTATACCACCTAGCCAAGATGAGGTCATAAAAGCAATTAATCGGCTCAAGAACAACAAAGCAGCAGGAGCCGATGGGTTAACAGCCGAACTATTCAAGACTGGTGGCCAGATGCTGGTCAGAACTATGCACCAGCTGATTAACACAATTTGGCTAGATGAATGCATGCCCAATGATTGGAACCTCAGCATCCTGTGTCCCGTGCACAAAAAAGAGACAAGACGATATGTGCCAACTATAGAGGGATTAGCCTTCTTCCCATCGCATATAAAATTCTATCCAGTGTGCTGTGTGAACGATTGAAGCCAATGGTCAATGACATCATCGGACCATACCAATGCGGCTTCAGACCTGGCAAATCCACCATTGACCAGATTTTCACTCTGCGCCAAATCCTGGAAAAGACCCACGAAAAACACATCGACCACCTATACCACCTATTTGTCGACTATAAAGCCGCATTCGACAGCCCTATCCGTTCAGAGGTGTTTAAAGCCATGTCTGCGTTCGGCATTCCTGCAAAATTAATACGGATATGCAGGATAACTTGAAGTGGCACAAGGTCAGCCCTTAAAGTAGGAAAGGACCTATCGGAGCCCTTCAATACCGAACGAGGATTCAGACAAGGTGACAGTTTGTCGTGTGATCTTTTTAACATCCTACTGGAAAAGGTCATACGAGACGCAAAGGTGAACAGAAATGGCACTCTGTACACCAAACAACACCAGTTACTCGCCTACGCCGATGACATCGATATAATGGGTCGAACATTGCGAGCGGTAACAGCCACCTTTGAACAAATTGAAAAGGAGTCTGCCAAAGTGGGTCTGGCAGTAAACGGCGAGAAGACCAAGCTGATGGTATCAACGCGCAAGACGTCCAGTAGACTCGGACCAACTGAACTTGAGAAATACAGCTTCGAGGTAGTTAAAGACTTTATATACCTTGGTACCGCCATAAATAAAACGAATGACATCAGTTTTGAAATTCGGAGAAGGATTGTGATGGCCAACAGATGCTACTATGGTCTAAGTAAGCAGTTTAGAAACAAGGCCACCTCTCGCCAGACCAAACTCACACTTTACAAGACGCTGATACTACCCGTGCTATTATATGGATCAGAAGCATGGGTACTTGCGCAAGCAGATGAGGCAGCGCTTGGGGTGTTTGAGAGAAAAATTCTCCGAAAGATCTACGGGCCGATCTGCGTCGACGGTGAATATCGACGTCGAATGAACCACGAGCTTTACAATTTATACGCGGACATCGACATAGTCGTATTGAGCTGCAGCGACTAAGGTGGCTAGGCCATGTTGTGCGGATGAATGCTGATGCCCCAGCTCAAAAGGCATATAAAAATGAGCCTACTGATGGTTCCCGTAGAAGGGGAAGGCCACGAATTAGATGGAAAGACCAAGTAGAAAACAACATCTTGGAACGTGGTCTTCCAAATTAGTGGACTTGCGCACAAGATCGACGCGCTTGGAAATCTTTTTTAAGCTCGGCTTATGGAACAACCGTTCTGTAACAAGCCAGCTAAGTAAGTAAGTATCTTATGGTGGAGGGTATAAGAAATTATAAATCTATTTTCGTTAGTTTGGTTTTTGCCTTGGCAATCTCAGCCAAAACTTCCACAAGTGTAATTTGAACAAAGCAACTCTTCAAGGAAGATACAACGGATAACCACTGTAATGATGTCAAGGGATGTATTCGCAGGTAGAATACAAAACTGCTCACAGTACATTAACATTTCTATCCAACGTTCACACCGCGGATATTGAAAGGATTATATCATCCCATAGAGAACTCACGGAAATTCATGAGAAAATACTAATATCAAAAGGTCACTCAAACAGCACGTGTATAACGGATCATTGTCGTAAAATGAATCAATTAATATCAATAACATTAATAAAGCTCAATTTCCAGTCGTGAGTAAAATACTTTCGAGATATAAAGCTATGAGATATATGGTGAGTAGGTCGAATGACATACCGACTACTCAACATGTGTATCATACTTTAGGATAACTCTAAAGATGCGAAATTTTTAATAACGAACTATTCATACGGTCCGAACTACCCCAACCACTAAACGTTTGTACCAGACACTCCTACTTACAATTAGATCTATAAAGACGAAATTGGTCTGAATCGAGACCACAGGGCTTTATAAAGACCAATTTATACACGGAGAGACCGATTGAATGTTTACAGAAACCACAAGGCCGCAGAGAGACCACAAGGTTATTGTATGTGAAACAGAGAGGTTTATATAGGGCATCGGTCACGCTGAACGAAATATATATATATGTATATATATATTTCAAGTATAAAATTTATTTTTGCAATGAACATTTTTATATTGAACCCATGGTCTGTATAAAAAGCAATGTGTACAGAAAACATGGACTTTAAACCCGAATTGGTCTTTATAAATAACTATATATATGACACAAGTTAAGAGAAACCCACAGCGTCCGAAAAACTACAGAGCTGCATACATATTCAGGGAAACTGTATATCACACGGGTGATGCGGATCATCTTCTGGTTTCAGAAGGTTTATTGAGCGGATGTCAATGGCCGCGGAGAAGATAATCACAAAAAATCACAACAACGTTATATAATTTTTGTTCTACCTCTTTTAGGTCATCTATGCATGAAACATGACAAATACAACCGTCCTAGAATGCCAAAGGAGGGTAGAGCCGGATAAGATGGTTGAGGAAGCGAGCAAGGACATCGCCATAATTACCACAAGAAAGAAACAGTTTTATGGAGCACAAAGGCGAAAAATAGCCAGAATGAACAAAAGAAACAAATTTGAGCTAATAATCAAAAGCATAACCTACCTCGGAAGTGAAGGGAACGGATTAGGTCTCCGGAATAGCAGTCGGCTGTTAGCAACAGAAGACATAGCCTACCAGAAATCAAAGAAGACTGTAAAAATCAATTGCTTGAGGGTGCCGCCATTTTATGCAAAGATTGGCAGGATGCAGAACAGGGAGGAGCTCTGCTATTCAGTGATCGACGAAAACAGTGCGTCTGGAAAACTAAAAAAAAACATCCATAAGGAGGTGAAGGATGCGGTCAACAATAAGATCTTGGAGATACTGCTGAAAGGGGATCAGGACAAACAAATGGTGAGCGAGGCATTGAAAAACTTTTTACCATTCAAAGCAGCTGACTCAGACAACGTCTTCCCAGCTTTATTACAAAAAGATGCGGACCATATTTATGTATGTATATTGCGTCTACGTACACTCCGAAAGTCTGGCTGCATGCCAGGGTAGTCTTCATACACATTCGAGTTGAATTGGCAATCATAGCCTGGGTCAGCCACATGCTAAGGAATAGATGGATGAACTGTAGTCTACAAATCATAAATATCAGAGAAAAGCAGGACACTGTCAATAATTTCTTAAGGACCTTAACTGACGAGGAATTTGAACCAATTTGTGCTTCTGATTGTAAATAATCCTAACATGTTATGTATTAAGGATGACAAAATATGATATTTAAAATCGTTATAGAAAGACCAGAGAACATTCTGCCTAGGTATATGTGGGTCAATGTGGACAACACAAACAAGAGCTTTAGAGACTATATTAAGTATACATCCAATTGACAGCCAAATAAAATATGAAACGGCCGTCATTTTTTGGAAAAGCGAGAGAACTGGGAAAACACAACATTTTATTGGGGATACCCAAACGAGAATAAGACAAAGCTTATTTTAATGTTCAACAAACAGGAAATCAGTAGTCTTGACAGGTATTCTTACAGGACATAACAGTCTGCTGGCCCACGTACACAAAATTGGATGCGAACGAAGCAACTGTTGTACAGCGTGTGAAGAAGACTGCGAAACATTAGAACATTGTCAATGCATTTGTGTCAATGCCCAGCTTTTTAAGCTTCCGAATCCAATTCCGAAGGCTATCTTAACGCTAGATTTGCGGCTGTTAATTACATACAAATTTTTACTTGACACATACAAGAATGATAGAATAGAATTTTTTACAAATGAAGGTGTTCCAAATCAAAAATACTATATAAAAAATTACATATTAACTATGTTTAATCTACAACATCATTAGAAACCTAAAGTGGTTAGGAAATTGCAACCTTAGCACCTAATATGTTTTTCTGTCCAATTTCTTTAGCCATCGAAACTATTCCCACCTTCCTCTTGTTAGCCTCTTATTCTTTCTTTTGATTTAATACTTAGATATAATCTTAGGATATGTAATAGGGACAATACAGCAACGTTCGTAAATAGAGACGAAGTCATTGACATAACCCTCACAAATATGGACGACTCAGTGGTTACGAACTGGAGGGTATCTGAAAAATACTACTTATAAGAACATAGGATGAACCCTTTCCCAAATTCCTACCTCCAGAGGAAAACAGAAACCTTATGGAACCATTAGAAGACAAACTGCGATAAATTCAAAGCTAAAACAGCATCAACCACCTCGGAACTATTGAGGAAGCTGTGAACGATGTCACATGTACTCGTCAGGGGAGTTAGAAGGCTTATTGTCCTTTGACATACCATGTGAGGGGAAATCTCAGCCAAAATGGTAAAAAAACTTGGCATCCTTGAGGAAGACTCTTAGCAAATCTTATAATAAAGCTAGTAAGACGACACTTAGTACAGATTGGGACGTTTACAGAGAACAATTCAATAGGTACAAAAGTGAAATCAAGAAGGCTAAACGTGCTTTTTTCCGCCTACGGGGAGCAGAGCTGAATGCTAACGGACGCGTCCACATGTTGCGGATAGTGGGAAGCCCAACGCCATTCGTTGGGCAACTGTGAATAACCAATAAACAGTCGCGGACAATCAGCGGGCTCAGGGGGAGAGTCTCGGGAGAAATGACCGAGTGCCTATGATCCCTGGGCTGACGATGCGAGAATGGCGCCCCCTCTCCTATATCCATATAAAAAGATTTGAGACACTACCTTCTTAAAGTGTCTCCCCTAACGCTGGGGTGTCATGCGACCTCGTGCCTATCAGCGTTCCACGGTTTGCAGTCAGGGTACCGACTGTATTAGAACGGAGCCTTGTTGATACCTGGGCGCCTCAACAAGTGTTTCAGGCTTAGTTGCCAAGTCCTTGCCATGGTAAGAGGCTATGCCATGGTCGACCTCAAACCCTCACACACAGCACTTACTATGGAGCCGTCTTTTAATAACAGAGTACCGTACAGAGCTCTGCTTCGTTTGCGTCGGTGGTAGCGTCGAAGGAGAAACCTGCCAAGAGCAGCGATTGTGGGGTGAAAGCCAAACACGCTGTCTCGAAGCAGGTAGCCCAGACACCTACTACTGCGCAAAGAGACTCTGCTGATTCGAAAGAGGTTCCGGAAGATCTGCGGGTAGCGATCATCGACCGAGCTGACCCCGATGGGTTCATCAGTGAGGATAGATGGGAGCTGGTCGACAGTTATCTGAAGGACCTCTTCCTATCCGACGAGGTTGATCGAGAGAGTCTGCGGTTTGGCCTGACCTCCTCTTACAAAGGGGTAAAGGTTGTTGATTGTCGCACTAAGGAGACGTCCGACTTCCTTAAGAAGACAATCAACAGCCTGGACCCCCTTTGGGAGGGTGGTCGTCTGGCAGCCGTAGAGGTCCGAGAGATACCGAGCGGTATGGTAACCTCGGTTTTTATCCCAAAACCGTTCAAGGGGCTGGAGAAGACACTGAGGTTATTGGAGAAGCAGAACGACGGCCTTCAGATGAGGAGGTGGAAACGGCGGTGTAGTCGCGAAGTTCGCTACCGATTCTGCGGGAGTGGAGTGCTTGAGGAAGAACAAGGGGGAGCTTGTTTATGGAATGGGGAAACTTTGTTTCCGCCTCCCAACTCCAAAACAATAAGCAGGCAGCAGCAAGCGCTTAACGTGATTCAGATCAATCTGCATCACTGTAGA
>NW_026877017.1:0-20553 GCF_032173495.1 Musca vetustissima | reverse complement strand
TGGACCGGTGACTGATAGAGATATGCGTACATCGACTCAAAAAGTGTTTCTATGTACATATATCCTTAAAAGTAACAGTGGGTCTCTCTTGTCACCTATGAAAAAGAAAAAACGAAGCAAACGACCTATTGGGTATTTGAAGACAATGTCAATTGCAAAGAAAGTTTTTCGCGGAACAATACTTAATTTCTTTGCAAATTGGAACATCTGGCGACTGCTCCTGTTTATTGACGTAGTGCTGCCGATTCTAAGCGGTACAAAACTATTTATTATACCCTTCACCACACTGTGGTACAGGGTATTATGTCTTTGTGCATATGTTTGTAACATGCAAAAGAAAACGAGATAGGCACATGGTTCCTTTTGAGAATATGCATAGAATCACTTTCTGAGTCGATTTACGCATGTCCGTCTGTTCGTCCGTCCGTCCGTCCGTCTGTCCGTCCATGTATTTTTGTGAACAAAGTACAGGTCCCATTTATAATCCGATTTGGATGAGATTTGGCACAGGTCACTTATTTGGCCCAAGGACGAACCCTATTGAAATTAGGAAAATCGGTTCAGATTTAGATATAGCTCCCATATATTTTCGTCCGATTTAATGTAAATGGTCCACCAAAGTCCCTATATATCTTCCGATTGGCACGAAATTTGGTACAGCGTAATAAATTAGGTCTAGAATGATGTGTGCTAAATTTCCTGAAAATCGGTTCAGATTTAGATATAGCTCCCATATATATTTTCGTCCGATTTAAAGTAAATGGGACACCAAACTTCCTATATATCTCTCGATGTGCACGAAAATTGGCACAGCGTAATGAATTAGGCCTAGAATGATGTGTGTTAAGTTTCCTGAAAATCGGTTCAGATTTAGATATAGCTCCCATATATATTTTCGTTCGATTTAGTGTAAATGGTGCACCAAAGTGCCAATATATCTCTCGATTTGCACGAATTTTAGTACAGCGTACGAAATTAGGTATAGAATGATGTGTTAAGTTTCCTGAAAATCGGTTCAGATTTAGATTTAGCTCCCATATATAATTTCGTCCGATTTAATGTAAATGGTCCACCAAAGACCCTATATATCTTTCGATTTGCACGAAATTTGGCACAGCGCAATGAATTAGGTCTAGAACGATGTGTGTTAAATTTCGTGAAAATCGATTCAGATTTAGATATAGCTTCCATATATATTTTAGTCCGATTTAATGTAAATGGTCCACCTAAGTCCCTATATATCTTTCGATTTGCACGAAATTTGGCACACCGTAATGAATTAGGTCTAGAACGATGTGTGTTAAATTTCGTGAATATCGATTCAGATTTAGATATAGCTCCTCTAAATTTAGTATTGGTTGCAGAATGACATGTTCATTGAACCAATTTCATTTTATTGGACCTTTAAAAATGCGACGTCTGTTAGGATTCATCTGTTGAATATACCCAAAGTGGTGAAGGGTATAATATAGTCGGCCCCGTCCGACTTTACTACTTTCCTTACTTTTTTTAGATATAAAGTTGATATAAAGCTTGAAAATACTTTAAAAACCCTAAATCGCATTCTCTCGATTAGGCCAGCAATATATATATTGCTAGTACGTGGTCGAACTCAACAGTTTACAGCTTTACTATTATGAAAGTGCTGTCTACATTGCAATGGATCTATTTGCAGACAATTTTGAAAGTTTCGTTATTCTATTTCGCTACATGTCACGTATATTTTAGGATTCTTTACTATTTTCAGACAATTTTTCTAACTTTTTGGAAACGAAAACAACTCTTGCCAAAATCAAATCATTGTTATTATCCCAAATAATGCCGTTATTTCACATATAATTTGAGGCTACAGTGTATACACAGTAGGCATTCTACGTAGATTTTATGGTTGACTACACAATAAAAAAGAAGTACCCAACCAAAAAGTACAAATACGATTTATACATTTCCAATGAAAATAATTATTCGGATGTTTTTTTGCTTATCTAGGCATGTTGGGCTTTGTGTCCTGTGTGTTCCTCTGTTTTGTGTTATCTGTTACTGTTCGCCCTCTCTAATTTTCCACATCTCAATTTTTTTGTGCCAAACAAGCCCAGCAGGTGACTTTTTATGAACTCCTCCTTAATAATGTAAACATTTATGTGGAAACGTTGCACCACATTATGATTATCCCATACAGTAAGACCCAAACATACATACGCACACAAACACACCCACAGAGGGGATGAGTGCACTCCTGGTGAGTGCTGCGATAGGAAAATCTAGTCCTTTGTGTTATAGGCCGACTTATGGTGGCATCAAGCTGAGTCGCCATGAACAATGTTGGATTAGAAATGAGTGTGTTTATTTGCACTTCTTTGCAACGCTTCTTCAGTTTTTATTTTCGATGTGTGTGTGTTTGCTGTTGTTTGGGATTTTGTTGATACGTTGATTGTTCATCCTGAAGATATGGCAAAACATAATTAATTTTTTGTTTCTTCTCGTCGCTTCTTCTGCACTTACAGCTGTTGGAATTGTTGTGTTTGTTTTCTACATGTGGTTGCTTAGTTATATACGAGGGTGGTTCAAACAAAATTCTGTACAAATACTTCCTTGCTTATCAAGCACTTGTTCCTTCAAATTCTGTATGCCCAAAAATGTCTAAAATTTTAAAAACGTATAAATATTTTAATATAACTAACGTCCTTAAGTTCGGTCGTGCCAATTTTTGTATAAGTATGTTAAGTTCAAATTCTGAAAAATACTAGGACCTTTATATAAAGACTATTAAATTGTCTGCTATTCATGGTTTAACAAATAGAACCGGTGGAAAGTAGTAGGGCCGACTATATGATACCCTTCACCACTTTGGGTATCTTGTACATATGTATCCTTACAATTGCATGCCAATGTTCCCTCCAAGGAACATACTCATGTATTTCTGCAACATATGATAGAGACTTTGGGGGCTATATCGAAAACTGAACCTATTTTCCCGAAACTCACAACTCTTCATTCTAGACTCAATTCAGTACGCTACGCCAAATTTCGTGCAAATAGAAAGATATATAGGGACTCTGGGACACCATTTACATTAAATCGGACGAAAATATATGTGGGAGCTATATCTAAATCTGAACCGATTTTCAGGAAACTTGACATACATCATTCTAGATATAATTGAGTAGGCTGTGCCAAATTTCGTTCAAATCGAAAGATATATAGGGACTTTGGTAGACCATTTACATTAAATCGGACGAAAATATATATCAGAGCTATATCTAAATCTGAACCGATTTTTCCCAATTTCAATAGGGTTCGTCCTTAGACCAAATAAGTGGCCTACGCTAAATTTCATCCAATTATAATTAACATGGACAGACAGACGGACGGGCGGATATGCATAAATCGACTTAAAATGTGATTCTAAGCATATTATCCTGACCCTGTGCATATATCGCTGCCTTTCGCCTGTTACAAACATATGAACAAACACATAATATCCTGTACCAAAGTGTGGTGAAGGGTATAAAAATGGGTTAGGAATAATTAAGCGGAAACAATATGTAGTTATAATGAACATTATCTGGAACAAATTCCTTTACCACCTGGAATTCCACTTTGGTGGGAATATGTGTCTAACCCCTTTAATCCATGAACCCGCAATTACAAATTACTTCCGCTTAGGATTGACAAGGCAGATAAATCCTTCGAAGTACCGAAAAATACATACCTTAAAAATGTTCTTTTAAATATATACGCCTTATAATAGGCCTTAAAAAATATTCTTTAAAATATCCACGCCTTATAATAGGCCTTAAAAATATTCTTCAAAATAACTAAACCTTACTATAACCCTTAAAAATGATTCTTTAAAAAATCTAAACCTTAGTATAACCCTTAAAAATGATTCTTTAAAAAACCAACGCCTTATTATAAGCCTTAAAAAGTATTCTTTAAAAAATTTACGCCTTATTATATGCCTTAAAAAGTATTCTTTAAAAAATCCACTCCTTTCAAGGACCTTAAAAAATATTCTTTAAAAAATCCACGCCTTACAAGGACCTTAAAAAAGTATTCTTTAAAAAATCTACGCCTTATTATAGGCCTTATAAAATATTCTTTAAAAAATCTTCGCCTTATTATAGGCCTTATAAAATGTTCTTTAAAAATCTTCGCCTTATTATAGGCCTTATAACATGTTCTTTAAAAAATCTTCGCCTTATTGTAGGCCTTATAAAATATTCTTTAAAAAATCTACGCTTTATAATAGGCCTTAAAAAATATTCTTCAAAATAACTAAACCTTAGTATAACCCTTAAATATGATTCTTTAAAAAATCTAAACCTTAGTATAACCCTTAAAAATGATTCCTTAAAAAATCTGAACCTTAGTATAACCCTTAAAAATGATTCTTTAAAAAATCTGAACCTTAGTATAACCCTTAAAAATGATTCTTTATAAAATATTCTGTAAAAAATCTAAGTCTTCTATAGGCCATTTAAAATATTCTTTAAAAAATCTACACCTTGCTGGGCTCTTGGTTAAAATATTCTTTAAAAAATCTACGCCTTATGGTATAGGCTCTCGATAAAATATTCTTTAAAAAATCTACGCCTTATGGTAGGCTCTCGATAAAATATTCTTTAAAAAATCTAAGCCTTATTGTAAATCCTTTGAAAAATATTCTTTAAAAAATCTACGCCTTATTATAGGCCTTATTAAATATTCTTTAAAAAATCTACACCTTATTATAGGCCTTGTAAAATATTCTTTAAAAAACCTACGCCATATTATAGTCCTTAAAAATATTCTTTAAAAAATCTACGCCTTATTATAGTCCTTACAAATATTCTTTAAAAAATCTACGCCTTATTATAGGCCTTACAAATATTCTTTAAAAAATCTACGCCTTATTATAGGCCTTAAAAATAGAGTTTTAAAAACCTACGCCTTATTATAGGCCTGGAAAAATATTCTTTAAAAAATCTACGCCTTATTATAGGCCTTAAAAATAGAGTTTTAAAAACCTACGCCTTATTATAGGCCTTAAAAATATTCTTAAAGAAATCTACGCCTTATTTTTGGACCTTACAAATATTCTTTAAAAAATCCACGCCTTGTTTTTGGCCCTTACAAATATTCTTTAAAAAATCCACGCCTTATTATAGGCCTTAAAAATAGAGTTTTAAAAACCTACGCCTTATTATAGGCCTGGAAAAATATTCTTTAAAAAATCTACGCTTTATTATAGACCTTCAAAAAGTCGACCTTAAAAATCTATGCCTTATTTAGTCTTTAAAAAATTCGCTTTAAAATTGTGCTAATAGTGCCATAAATTATCATACACCCCTCTCTTCCCCAATTGAACATTAAATTTACGTACATAGATAGCTATTCGGAACGTCTTCATGTGCTAACAGCAGGATATGAAATAAAAGGCGGTTGTTTTCCCAACCAAATTGAGAAAATTCAAAGTGGGAGTCAGCGCAAGGGTTTTAACTAATCAAAGGCTGACTATATATGGAGTCTACGTGATTTCCTTGATTATTAATGACCCAGATGCGGGCGGGGAAATGGAAAATTCTAAACAAGTTTTGAAACTTTCACGAAAAAAAACAATTGAAGTGAAACAAGTAAATTTATATCAATGTCTGTTCGATTTTTTAACAGCTTTATTTCCCCCGATACATGATGTGGGATGTTTACCAATAAAAAAGAAAAAAACTCGCAGACAAGTGACATTCGATTTTTTCCAAAAAGCAATCGCAATTGAAATATTGATTTCATCAAATGCGTGGTGGTGCTGGTGATGGTTTGGTTTGTAAGCATTAAACTACGCAAAAATTTAAATCCCTAAACGAATTTGACAAGCAACAAAGAAACAAAAAACGAAAAAAAACAATCGAAAGTTAGATGCTTTGGCAAACTTCTAGACAATATGAGAATTACTACGATCCGTCGGATTCAATGTGTATACGAATGATACGTTAACTGATGAAAAATGATGCCAACGCCAATTCCAGGTATGTCATCTATCAACATTTTTCATTGTTTTCTTGTTTTGCTGATGCTGTTGCTGTTTCGTTCGACTACAGCTTGTTGGAATTCAAATATTGTTTTGATTTTCAACTAAAATTCCATTGCTCAAATACTCTAGGGGATCTTACTTATTGTTCATTCCCTCCTCCTCCTCCTCATCCTCCTCCATGTTATCCATATCTATTCAAATAACTCGCTACACGGAGAAGAGCAAATACAGACAAGTGTTATTGTTTTGACGGGGGAGCTCGATAGCTGCTCGATTTCACTGTTGTTTTTGTTTTTGTCTAAACAAGTGATTGCTGTTCATCGGTGGGTGGGTTGCTTGCGAATGCAAACAATCTGCGAGAACCTGAATAAACCGCATATATTGACATTTTACATGAAATTCACATTTTGTTATTTCAATTAAATTGATTTCCTCGAATCGTGGTGTATGATTTTCTTGTTTTTTGTAAAGTTGTTTAATTTTTTTTTTTTTTTTTGCTGAATACCATGAAGTTGAGTGTATCCTAAAATGTCATTTCGAAATATTTAAGATAGAGTTTTGAAATTTAGGACATATTGATTTTACTCCGGTTTATCGATCATCATTTCGGTATTTTGGGCACGTTTACAACCCAATTTGCTGTAACTTTAAATTTTTGTTCTGATTTGGGAGCAAATCTTCCTACCAAAGATTACCAATATTGGTAAACTATTTTGAGTTGTTCCCATAGAGCGGTCATCATAACGTATTCCAACCGAATTGACTGCAATTTGGAAATTCTGATTCCCATTGGGAAACAGATTTGCTACCAAAAATTATCGTTTATGGTCCACGATTCTCCTGTACTGGAATGGGATGGGAAAATTTGTTGCACATAGAATTTCGAATATATCTGGAGTTTAAAATATGTAAACATTTGTATAGCCTTCACCACATTGTGGTACAGGGTATTATGTCATTGTGCATATATTTGTAACAGGCAAAAAGAAACGAGATAGACACATGGTTCCTTTTGAGAATATGCATAGAATCACTTTCTGAGTCGATTTACGCATGTCCGTCTGTCCGTCCGTGTGTCTATGTTAAATTGAAAACAAAGTACAGGTCGCATTTATGATCCGAATTGGATGAAATTTGTCACTTATTTGGACCAAGGACGAACCCTATTGAAATTGAGAAAAATCGGTTCAGGTTTAGATATAGCTCCCATATATATTTTCGTCCGATTTAATGTAAATGGTGTACCAAAGTCCCTATATACCCTTCGATTTGCACGAAATTTGGTACAGCGTACTGAATTAGGTCTAGAATGACGTGTGTTAAGTTTCCTGAAAATCGATACAGATTTAGATATAGCTCCCTTTTGTATCTTCGTCTTGTTGAAATCGATAAAAATTTAGATATAGGTGCACCAAACTCCTCATATTTGTCAGATATTTATCCAAATAATCAACGGGTGTCCGATTGATATTTGCTTAAAATTGATGTACATGATTTTGTCCCATTGTGAGAAGCAACTCTATATCTGTACAAATGAAAAATTTAATATAGGTTGCAGAATGACATGTTTATGGATCCAATTTCATTTTACTGATCCTTCAAAAATGCGACGTCAGTCAGGATTCATCTGTTGAATATACCCAAAGTGGTGAAGGGTATCATATAGTCGGCTCCGTCCGACTTTCCTTAATGGTTTATATTAATAAAATAATAAACTTCATTTAGCATTGAATGACATCACATGTTTCTTTATAATTTCATATTTCACAAATTTCTTCTTAAGTTATTTGGTCTACCATTTCTTAAACGTCTTTTCATAAATCCCATGCATTGCTTTTCAATTGTATTTATTTAGACACTTTCCTTACAATTGAATTTATTAAGATCAATGGGTCTGCAGAGAGACCAGAGGTCTATATTAAGACCAATTCGTTTAGGCATACCGCCCCATTTGAGTTATTTTGAAGATCTAGCTTCATTATCTAACCGAATTAGCTGTAATTTCGTTGCATTGAGTGGGTAGAATACCTCCCCGCATAAATATTTATAATATGGATTATAATATGTTTTTTATTTTATTTAAAAATAATCTTCGACTTAAAAATAAATAAAAATTAAAACTCACCGATTTTAATTACAGCTACAACTATGTTTTTGTTCTGGAAAATAAATAACCAGATAACTTCTTTAATTCTGAGAAAAACTAAGTTTTCTACTGTTGGGTTAAACACATGTTCGAGACACATTTTATTCAATACCTATTTCATGTTTGTTGTCAATAATTAGGAAAACATATGTCAAAGCAGCGTTGTCATATTTCAAGAATCTTCGAAAATATGGGACGGTCCACAGAACGGGACGGTCCAGAAGTAACGCTATTCTATTTTGGTTTAGCCATCTTTCTGTTAAAATCAGGATAGAGGTCGCGTAATTTAAGATAGAGCCTTACAATTTTGCATACATTTCTAATACTTTCTGTATGTTTGATATTACAAATGGTGTACATTCTTGAATGTTCAGAGGTTTAGAGCGTTTTTATAATATGGGCTTTCAGGTCTCTCTTCACCATACATAAAATCAGCCAAAAATCAAAATTGCAATTATTCAGGTAGAAAATCCGCTAGCATTCAGAAACCAAAACACCAAAATGTAATCTTCCATACAAAAATTTTAAATACCGGTTAATCTATAAAGGTATTCTGAGGGTTCTGGGGAAATTTTCTAACCGAAGGGCCTATATTTGTGGATTATGAAATGGCTGTAATATGACATTCCGGGACATCTGTTTGTAAACAACTTCTATATAGAACATTTTCAATATAAGTTCATGCTCTTGCATAGCCCTCACAGAAAAGACACGTGCCATACAAAGGCCCTGGCCGATTTCAGACATTTTGAACACCAATTTCAAGGTGAAGGATATACAAGTTCATTTCATTGTACAATAGCTGGAGGTATTCTTCTTCCTATAGGAAAGCTGTAGGTATTTTTCTTCCTGTTTTTATAGCCTTCACCACACTGTGGTACAGGGTATTATGTCTTTGTGCATATGTTTGTAACAGGCAAAAGGAAACGACATAGACACATGGTTCCTTTTGAGAATATGCATAGAATCACTTTCTGAGTCGATTTACGCATGTCCGTCCGTCCGTCTGTCCATGTTAAATTGTAAACAAAGTACAGGTCGCATTTATTATCCGAATTGGATGAAATTTGGCATAGGTCACTTATTTGGCCCAAGGACGAACCCTATTGAAATCGAGAAAAATCGGTTCAGATTTAGATATAGCCCCAAAGTCCCTATATATCATTCGATTTGCACGAAATTTGGCACAGAGTACTGAATTAGGTCCAGAGGGATGTGTGCCAAGTTTCGAGAAAATCGGTTCAGATTTAGATATAGCTCCCATATATAGTTTCGTCCGATTTAAGGTAAATGACGCACCAAAGTACCTATATATATTTCGATTTGCACGAAATTTGGCATAGAGTACTGAATTAGGTCCAGAGGGATGTGTCTCTATATATCTTTCGATTTGCACGAAATTTGGCATATGGTACTGAATTAGGTCTAGAATGATGTGTGTTAGGTTTCCTAAAAATCGGTTTAGATTTAGATATATCTCCCATATATATTTTCGTCCGATTTAATGAAAATGGTGTTTCATAGCCCCTATATATCTTTCAATTTGCACGAAATTTGGCATGTGTCAAGTTTCCTGAAAATCGGTCCAGATTTAGATATAGCTCCCATATATATTTTCGTCCGATTTAATGAAAATGGTGCAACAAAGTCAATATAAATATTTCGATTTGCACGGCATAGCGTAATGAATTAGGTCTAGAATAATGTGTTTTAAGTTTCGTGAAAATCGGTTCAGATTTAGACATAGCTCATATATTCTTTTCTTCCGATTTTATATAAATTGTGCACTAAAGACCCAAAGTTTGTCCGATTGCCACACAATTTGGTACAATGAACTGTAGTTAATAGAAATCAATCTCTGGCAAGCATCATTAAAATCGGTTCAGATTTTTATATAGCTTATATATATATACATAATGACCAAATGAAAAATTTAGTATAGGTTGCAGAATGACGTGTTTATGGATCCATTTGCATGTTAATGGTCCTTCAACGTCTGTTAGGATTCATCTGTTGCATATATCCAAAGTGGTGAAGGGTATCATATAGTGGACCCCCTCCGACTTTACTACTTTCCTTACTGGTTCTTCCTGTGGAAGAGCTGCAGGTATTCTTCTTTCTATAGGAAAGCTAGAGGTATTTTCCTTCCTGTGAAAGAGCTGCAGGTATTATTCTTCCTGTAGAAGAGCTGGAGGCATTATTTTTCCCACCGAAGTAGCTATTATTTGTCAGTGCTTCCAGAAAAATGTCAATATAGCTTCTTGCTTTTTAATACCTGTCATACCAAGGTCCTCTAATATTCGGTACTCCAAAGTTTCTAACCCAGTTTTCCAACCTGATTGTCTCAACAGGCAATTCATATTGACATGTAGACATCCCGGTGGAGGGCATTAGAAGTTCGGCACGGTCGAACTCAACCATGCTTTTAGGAATATTTTTTAGGACAAATTATGGATCATAGATTTGATATTCGCCTGGTGAGATGTGCTGTGGACGTCCCAGAAAACCATATACCATTTTGCCGCTTGAGCAGATTAAGATTTTAGAAAGAAGGATATTGACAATATGCGGGTAATTGGTGCACCAAACACACTTTCATTGCCTGACTACGACAGAATTGGCACGTACTGAATTGGCGTGTTTTAATTGGTTAAAATTTTGCACAACATACAAAAATCGAATTTACATACTCGTATGGCTTTACCGGTTACATATTTCGACACCTCCGAAGAATAGTGTGCTAAGTCTGAAAAGTAAGTTTTTCACTAGAAGCTCTCAAAGTATGGAAGTTTCTTATATCTTACGTGCCAAGCTAAGTACATTTTTGCGTTTAACTTTGGTTTGGATTGGTCGATGATTACCAAAAATTAAATTAAGGGCCGTAGTATCTAAAAAAGTAAAGAACTTTAAAACATGGTAAGTGGACTTAGCATACTATGGTTCGGAGGCGTCGATTTGTATTATAGAATTGTTCCTAAATTTGACTGATTGACTAATTTCACATAAATTGCCGAGCGACATGTGTATGGATTGATCAATTTGGTCAAGGGTCTACCAATTTTGTTACGCCTATCCGATCGATTGAATATTGTTCCTCTCTAATTTGGTTGGATAAGGTTTGTAGGTTACAATAACAATATTAGGAGCATTCCTAAATTGGTTCTTCTGACTTTTGTAATTTTTTTGCTTTTTTATAATAAAGGGTTATACACCTCGTGACTTCACAAGTATGGGACTGGAATTCGACATCTGCCAACATGACTGTTTAGGATTGGACCATACTTCTTTAATGATTGACTGTCACCGTCGACTGGGACTGTTTTGGTCATATGATAACTTTTTTCCTGCTATAGAATAATACGACTTGGGGAATATGTGTTACAATGACACAAGTGGAACGAATATGGCGATATCAACTGGCCACCAAGATCATGCCATTTGCGTAAAAACCTTCAACTCTTGAGCACTTTAAACAAACATTCGTCAAGTCCTGGCTTAGATACCGCCCAATATTTGTAAAAAGTGGTTGATAATGGTCCCAAAGGAATGAATACCTGATGTTGGAATTTTATGCTAACCTAGAAGCACATCAGATATTGCTAAATCACAGGCAAAGTGTTAGATTGTTCTTCCAGATCTTTATAAAATAATGTTTGACTTTCTCAAACTGTGGGCTACAGTTCGTTAGACACTACATCAACAATATCTTCTAATAACTGTTTTGATAAAATTAGGCTGAAAATCGGCACTTAAATGTTAGAATGAAATAAAATTCCTCGACGAGGACCCAACATTTACTTTAGACGTTACACAAAAAATATTTAATCTAAAATTCTAATCAAACTGTCACTTTGAATCGTTGTTTGTCTAAGCCTACTCTAATTTATTCTTTGTAATTCAATTTCCCCAAAAAAGATCTCACCTTTCCACATTTTTTTTTTCCTTAAAGAAATATTGCATGTCGCAAAGAACGACACTTCGTTTACCAAGTGTCAATATCTGGCTAACATTGTATGATGATGTGACTAGATTTAAGAACCTAGATAATTTAAAACCTAATTTCCTTACAAAGAAGAGGCGCATATTAACATTTTATTACTCCGAAGGCAATTTTTATGTAAACTGTTTTGTAGGAAAACCGGCTAAACAAAAAACGATGAAGATGAGAAAGATGGCAAAGAATGTGCCGGACACTCTATTGCCACATAAATCACCATCATTGCGAAATAGCCACAACCATCCATAGCACACGTTGTATAATTGAGTTAAAATTAACGGACATTTAAAAAACAGACAACCATTAAAGAGCGAAATTTTCGTCTTCTTCTTATTTTTGTTTTGCGCTACGAACATTGTACGCAGTTGAGGAAATTAAACAAGGAAATATAGTTTGCGAAGGCAAGGGATTGTATAGCAACAACAACATAGCTTAGCTTGAAGGAGGAACACCATCCAAAATGACTAATTTCAATTTTCTTCGCAAAAGGAAATTATTTGGAATTTATGCATCAGCACACGTAACAGGCACTTGGAAGAATATTCCGTCTCGGCTTGTCTAGAATACATCGGAGGGAGACATATGGACGCACATAACATGTATATGGTTTATGTTGTTGTGGTTGTTCATTTGGTTATATGGACATGCCAACATATTCAAATGGTGGCACTAAAATTGTTGTATATGCCTGTTAGCCTTGTTATTATGGTGTTACACCAACTAATTGCAAAATAACCCAAAACAACAAGGTGTTATTCTGCAATCGTAAATCTGACGCACTTGTATGGGAATAATAGTCTCAAGCAAACTACCCTGCGTATCAATTTGTCTCTCTTCAAGATGTTTTCAACGTTTAAAATTACAGGAATATATGTCCCTGTTCTGGAATATACACAGCATGAGTCATGTATTTGAATGGTCCAATACGTATGTCTTAATAATATTAATGTGGCCTGTCGACTACTAAACTTAAACACTTAAGGTGTTTCGACATACATTCCCGAACAGCAACACTATTGTTCAAGCTTTCGATATATTGCAATCGAAGTTACACGTTCGCCACAATATTTCCGTATAATGCAGATTTTGGGGGGTGGGAAAGTTCTGTTTGGAATGAAGGTCCTCGGAGAATATATCAACAAAAATTTTATTGGTAACCCTAAAGTGTGTGAAAAGCAGTAAGGAAAGTTCTAAAGTCGGGTCGGGTGTAAGATATCGCTTTATATCACCTTCAGTCAAATAAAATGAGGAACATTTTTTGCAATATTTCGTTCTTCTATATCGACTTATTTTATGTCCTTTTCCGCCATTAGGTTGAGTGTATTTACAATTTGCATGCATGTCCGTCCGTCTGCATGTTGAAATTCCGATAGAACTCACAAGGTTGAAAATTAAGCTTTAAAATTTTACATTCATTGGAGAGAAACGTATTTTCAGAAACGTATTTTCAGAAAAAAGAAAACAGAACAAGAAAAACGTGAGCGTGAGCAAATCGAGATGTACAGGAGTCAGAATGAAGTCTGGAAATTTTACCAACGAGTAAAACACCAAATCGAAGGCTTTGGTGCAGGCACATCTTCCTGTGGAGATGAAGAAGGAAACCTGGTGACAGATACAGACAGCGTGTTGAGGATCTGGAAGGAGCATTTTTGGTATCAAATAGTGGCGATGAAGAAGATACCCAGTAGTACAACATGAAACCAGTGAGGAAAGTAGTAAAGTCGGACGGGGCCGACTATATGATGCCCTTCACCACTATGGGTATATTAAACAGGACTATTGTCATGAAATTGTATGAAATAAAATATGTGAAATTTATGAAAATGTGAAACGACCTAGATCTATCCATAAACATGTTACAATGGGACTAAAGTATATCCGTTGGGCTATGTCTCAACTTCTAGAAAACGTAACTACGTTATTTTATGCTCAATATCCAAATATGGACCGATTTCAACGAAACTTGTCACAGGATAGGTTATACGTTTTTTTCATATCAGCCATATAATGGTTCCTTGGTGCGTCAATTCCTTAAAATCAATCTACTATATAAGGGAACTATATCTAAATCTCACCCGATTTTCACGAAACTTGGAACACATCATTCTGGATTAAATTCAGTACGCTAAGTTCATTCTAAACCATATTCATTACCCTCTGTCAAATTTCGTGCAAATCGAAAGATATATAGGGACTTTGGTACACCATTTACGTTAAATCGGACGAAAATATATATGGGAGCTATATCTAAATCTGAACCGATTTTCACGAAAATTGGCAGACATCATTCTAGACCTTATTCATTAACCTGTGCCAAATTTCGTGCAAATCGAAAGATATATAGGGACTTTGGTGCACAATTTACCTTAAATCGGACGAAAATATATATGGGAGCTATATCTAAATCTGGACCGATTTTTCCCAATTTCAATAGGGTTCGTCCTTGGGCCAAACAAATGAGCTGTGCCAAATTTCATCCAATTCGGTTGATAAATGCGACAGACGGACGGACATGCATAAATCGATTCAGAAAGTGATTCTTTGCCTATTCTCAAAAGGAACCATGGGTCTATCTCGATTATTTTTGCCTGTTACACACATATGCACAAAGACATAATACCCTGTACCACAGTGTGGTGAAGGGTATAAAAATTCGATGTTGGAAAAATAAATTTACTGTGAAAAAAATTCATTTCGGAGGGGGCCCCCATCTGCGTACGTCCCTGCGCGGAACCAATAAGAGATGACGGTATAGAATGTACACCACCTAGCAAAGATGAGGTCAGAAAAGCAATTAATTGGCTGAAGAACAAGAAAGCAGCAGGAGCCGATGGGTTACCAGCCGAACTATTCAAGACTGGTGGTCAGATGTTGGTCAGGACAATGCACCAGCTGATTAGTACAATTTGGCTAGAGGAATGTATGCCCAATGATTGGAACCTCAGCAACCTGTGTCCTGTGCACAAAAAAGGAGACAAGACGATATGTGTCAATTATAGAGGAATTAGTCTTCTTCACATCGCATATAAAGTGTTATCCAGTGTGCTGTGTGAACGACTGAAGTCAATGGTCAATGACATTATTTGACCATACCAATGCGGCTTCAGACCTTACAAATCCACCATTGACCACATTTTCACTCTGCGCCAAATCCTGGAAAAGACACACGAAAAACACATCGACACATTTCACCTATTCGTCGACTATAAAGCCGCATTTGACAGCCCTATCCGTTCAGAGGTGTTTAAAGCTATGTCTGCGTTTGGCAACATTTCAAAATTAATACGGCTATGCATGATAACTTTAAGTGGCACAAGGTCAACAGTTAAAGTCGGAAAGGACATATCGGTGCCCTTCAATACCGAACGAGGATTCAGACAAGGTGACTGTTTGTCTTGTAATCTTTTTAACATTATGATGGAAAAGGTTATAAGAGACGTAAAGGTGAACAGAAACGACACTCTGTACACCAAACAGCACATGTTACTTGCCTACGCCGATGACCTCGCTATAATGGGTCGAAAAATGCGGACGGTAACAGCCACCTTTGCAAAAATTGAGAAGGAGTCTGTGGGTCTGGCAATAAACGGCGAGAAGACCAAACTGGTTGTATCAATGCACAAGACGTCCCGTAGACTCGGACCAACTGGGAACTTGAGAACTACAACTTCGAGGTTGTTAAAGACATAGTCAGTCGTATTGAGTTGCAGCGACTACGGTGGCTAGGCCATGATCAGCGAATGAATGAGAATGCCCCAGCTCAAAAGGCATATAAAATCAACCCTACTGATGGTTCAGGCAGAAGAGAAGGGCCACGAATTAGGTGGAAAACCCCGATTCAGTTAATGAGAGCAAAGACCCACCGATGAGGAATTGTGAGAAAGTAAGAGCACTAAGGTCATCAATGCAGTAGTATAGGAAGGAGTCCCCTAGTTCAGATATGATTCTATAATGGTCTGAATACTGAATAACTTTTCGAAAGTATGTCTGATTTTTTTTAGGGTTCTATCTTATCCGAAGATGTTTAGAAATTAGATAATAGCTATAGCTATTGAACCTCCTTAGAGCAGATCGCCTAATCCCAATCTATTTAAAGTGGATATGAACTATTTTGTATGTTTCAAATTATAAATACTATTTATGATTTCCATGATTATGATTACTGAACTAGTTTTAATTTCCTTGTGCATCTCGTAGCACATTTTCCGATTGCCGTTTTTTCACAAGCAGTGTGGAAGAATTCCATTTGTTGATCTGAATACCAAATTTGTATAACTATTTGCATTCTCTCCAATTTGCATTAACATTTTGATCCTAAAATCTAACAGCGTAGAAGAGGTTAATTCCACAGGTCATGCAATTTCAAACCAAGCCAAACGAATAACGTGATTCACTTCCTACAAAAATAAGTCATCAGCCCGATTTAATGGGCGTTAACACATTTCCATTGACCTGCAAGTTGCTTTCATAGCTGAAGTTTGTACCTTGTATTGCTTCTAGCCAGAAGTTGTAAAATTGTTCTACCTGTTGCCACATTCCGCATTGACTGTCTGTTGCACTGACTGGATGTCTGCCTGCCTAGCAATCTCTTCTTCACATGTCTGTCTAGCTGTCGGCTGTAAACTGAAGATTACGTGTGTTTGTTTTACATCAGCCGCATTAAAAACGCCTTAGCCAGGAAGATTAGAAAATTAATTCAACATATGTTAGAATCTTGTTGTCAGTTTGCCAAAAGGTGCCGCCTACTTCACTGAATGTTAAATTCCTTAGAGGTGTATAATGATGAAGAAATTGAAGGAATGGCTTCGACCAGGCGGAATATTTTAAACATAAGAAATAATGTTTGATAAAAGTTCCTTCTTTAGTATATTATTTGTTTGCAATGTTGAAAATTATGCTATAGGTAAGGTAAGATCCCTCTAGAAGAGGGTCTGATAAATATTTTATCTACAGATTATGGAGCTATGACAATTTATTTAATTTTTTTCCTGAACACTGTGTCTTGATGTAATGATACTACAAATCACATTATGTGGCATTTATGCGTAAAATTCTTCTTTATAAAGATGTGTTTAACGATCAAGGAACATAAAAGCGAGAAAAATCGCACTATGCTTCATACAAATCCATGACACTTTGTCATGTTACACGAATTTCTGAAAATTTGTAGGGGAAGCTACTACGGTATCTTTGATTGTATATCCAAATTGCCATTCCGTTTGCAAAAACATACGAAACATTCTTCGGAGACCCTATATCTTGTATATATTTTTGATCATAATAACATTTGTGCATGTCCATCTATTTCTCCGTTCTTTTATTGAAATAACGATGGAGCTCGCAATATACAAGATAAAGCTTCGAGAAATGGAATAGACATTCATACTACTCCTAGGATATTGGCATTGCAAATGGGATTTATCGGTCTACATTTGAGCACGTTTATCAACAGACTTGACTTAAATTTGTATTCTTTCTTTGTAGGGCCTCCATATAACAGTGTATTTAAAGATGCTTATTTTTCGTCATACGATGCCTATATATAAACACTGACATTTCTTCTTTGTAGGATAGGGGCTGCATCGACAAAAAATACAAATAATGACTAATAATTCGCTTTAAGAAAATCCGAATCCAATTTTACGCTTATGGAATGTCCGATTTGATTCAAATTGTGCACATCGTAATATTTCTTTCAAACACAAATTAAGTTAGGATATGGGGAATATCAGTCCACTCCTTGTAGTACCTCCCCCAAAAAAAATGCGATGAGGGCATCGGATTCAAATAGAACTTCGCACAATTTAAAATTTTATTCATGCCTGGATATTGTTGGGAGATTGAGCTTATCAGTCCACTTATTGCAGTACCAACATTTTAAAAATTTCTTAATACAATAACAAAGCACAATGGTCGGAAGCACCACTATTCTTGGCCAAATTTATTAAAAGATAAAATACTGGTATTTATACCCTTTATTGGTACGGAATAATATGTCTTTGTGCATATGTTTGTAACAATAAACGAGATAGACCCATGGTCCATTTTGAGAATATGCATAGGATCACATTCTGAGCCGATTTATGAATGTCCGTCCGTCTATCTATGTTAAATTGTAAACAAAGTGCAGGTTCAATTTCTTATCCGAATGAGATGAGATTTGCAACAGATCATTTATTTGCCCCAAGTACGAACACTATTGAAATTGGTGAAAATCGGTTCAGATTTAGATATAGATCCCATATATAGTTTGTCCGATTTTTAGTAAATAGTGCACCAAAGATCCAAAGCATGACCAATGGCACAACATTTTTCACAACGTAATGAAGAAATCGGTTCAGATTTTCAGTAAATGGTGCACCAAAGCTCCAAAATATGGCCGATTTTCGTGCTCATTGAAGTAAGTGAAGCACCTAAAATAGGACAGATATGCACAAAACTTACTGAAGTTAGTATAACTTTCAACGTTAAAATCGGTTCGGATTTGGATATAGCTTTCATATATATTTTCGTCCGATTGGTGCACCAAACTCCTCATGTTTGTCAGATAGACGCGGAATTATGCAATTGCGATAAAATTTAGTATGAGTTGCAAAATGACATGTTTATGAATTGATCTAAGTCAGGTCACATTTAGATAAAGATCACATAGTTTAGTTCATCAATTTTATTTTAATGGTCCTTCAAAAATGCGACTCAAAGTGGTGAAGGGCTCCGTCGGCTCTGTCCGACTTTACTGCTTTCCTTACTGGTTTTATTTTCTGAAAAGTCCTTAGCAGTTGAGATTTTTTTCTATAAGCGAATAATTCATCAGTTTATTGTTCTATAAAGAGGTATTCCTTTTTTAAACTCTCCATCATAAGGTGGGTAGAATATTACATTTTTCACTCCGTTTGTAACAAATCGGGACACCATAAAGTATATATACTCTTGATCAGAATAACATTCCAGAGATTGCAATATTTGATATTACTATTGCTCTTAGGTTGGTTGGTATTGCAAATGGGGTAAATCGGTCCACGTTTTGGTATAGCCGAAATATTTTTTTTCACGTTTTTTAACCGAATTGGCTGTAATTTGCTACTTATTTGGTGTCAAATCATCATAACGAAAATTATCAATATTGTTCCACATTTTGGGTTGATCCCATATAACGGTACACCCAATGTATAGGTATTTTTGGGGTTTTATACACCGTTTTCAACAGATTCGGTGGTAATTTGGTATTTTGGATTCACTTTGGCTGTCAAATCTTCGTACGACAATTTATAAATATAAGCTGTATTTCGGGGGTTTTGTGCATGTTTTTTAAGCGAATTCGATCTAATTTGAGTTATCAAAATGGTATAGGGTACGAAATCGTTCTACCAAAATTTTTAAAGCCTAGAACAGTACCATCGTATTTTCGGTATTTTGAAGACGTTAGCCGCAATTTCAAGCCGTGGGGGCTGTGTATATTTCACTAATTACTTACTTACTAAGCTGGTTTATGACAGAACGATTATCCATAAGCCGAGCTTAAAAAAATTCTAAGCACGTCGGTCTTGTGCGCTTCTCATCAAATTTGAAAGACCATTTTCGGAGATGTTGTCTTCCACTTGATCTTTCCAACGGATTCGTGGCCTTCCCCTTCTGTGTGAACCATCACTTGGCTCGCTTTTTTATGCCTTTATAACTGGGGCATTTTCATCCATTCTTACAACATGGCCTAGCCACCGTAGCTGCAGCTCGATACTTGTGACTATGTCGATATCCGAGAATAGATGGTATAGCTCATAGTTCATTCGGCGGCGTTATTCACCGTCGACTCAGATCGACACGCCGTGAGCGTCTTGTAAAATATGAGTTTGGTCTGGCGAGAGGTGGCTTTTGAGCTGCCTACTCAGACCATATTAGCATCAGTTGGTCAACACTATTCTCCTCCGCATTTCAAAGCTGATGTTATTAGTTTTGTTTGTTGCGGTACCGAGGTATTTAAAATCGTTCACTACCTCGATGCTGTAGTTCTCATATTTCACAGTTGGTCCGTGTCTATTGGACGTCTTGCGCGTTGGTACCATCAGCTTAGTCTTTTCGACATTTATTTCTAGTCCCACTTTGGCAGACTCCTTTACAATTCGGCGAATGACATATGCTGTTTGGTGTACAGAATGTCATTTCTGTTCACATTTGCATCTCGTATGACCATTTCCAGCAGAATGTTAAACAGGTCACACGACAAACTGTCATCCTCGTTCGGTATTGATGGGCTCAGAGAGGTCCTTTCCGTCTTTAACTGCTGACCTTGTGCCACTCAAAGTTATACTGCTTAGCCGTATTAATTTTGCAGGAATGCTAAACGCGGGTATGACTTTAAACACCTCCGAGCGGATAGGGCAGTCGAATTCGGCTTTATAATCG
>NW_026877016.1:0-20842 GCF_032173495.1 Musca vetustissima | reverse complement strand
GGAACAACGGCAGCATCAACATGACAATGGCATGCATACAAGCCACCATCCATTGAAATGTCTGTCTATAAGTTAGTCGGTTGCATTCAGCAGTGAGTGGCTACTAGAAAAAAAACGCCTCAGTTAGACGGACTCATTGGACCTACTTACTCGTATGAGAATTCATTGATTTAATTCATTGTCTCTCTGTCGATTTGATGAAGGCCATTTCATCACATCGATGATGATGCTGATCGTCATCATTATAATAATGATCATCATTTGAAATAGCAACTTTATGAGGATGCTGCAGTTGGTGGATGTGGACCTTCTCTGCTGTTTGTGCACATCAGTGTATTCAATAACCACCATAACCAATACCATCATACCTCGATCAGAGGGAGTTACAAATGAAATAAAGCGATCAGTGGAACAGTTAAAAATTAATGATCTCTTTGATGTTGTAAATTAAAAAGTGCAACTGACATTTCCTATATTGGTGCAGTCTGCACCTTTCGATTGCTGGGCGAACAATGGCTGAGTGAAACAACAATTGACCAAGAGATGTATCTAAAGATGGCTCCACCTCTTAGAAAAGACACAAGATTGTGTTTTGTTGTAATGTAGCCCTACTTTTAGGACGGTAGGTACTTTCAATACAGAAGAAAAACACTTATGGAAGCCTCTTTTAGTAGTACGAAAAATAATTAGTTTGAGAATATGTTTCTTTTAGTCGTTCGGCCGAGGTGGACTTTGTATGTATGCATTGAAATTTCCAATACTCCGTGAAGAACGGAACTTAATTTCGTGACGAAAGGAACATTGTATTGGGATTATGATTATGTCTCTGAGAAAAATTATAACCTCCCCCATGTGGGTTGCATTCAAACTTTCATAAGAACGTCGGGAACTTTGTACGGTGACTATGTCCTTGTAAATTGCCTGCTAGCAGGTTGTTTATTTAAGAAATTGAAAAACAAAATTACAGCAAATCTGGGCAATGAACATCAACGTACCGAAATTAAAGGGGATCTTTGTATGAATGCGATCTAAAAATCCTGAGCCTATATTGCAAACGTTTTGGAATATAATTTTATTTACCATTAACCCGAAATCCGAAATTACAGCCACTTCAAAGTACAGAAGATGTGCCCCATCTATCTTTATGTGAAATATTTCAAATTGGACCCTTTTCGGTGGGAAATTCCTTCTAAAACATAATAAAATGCACAAATGGGACGGAACCTTTATATGGAGGATATGTCCATACAATTACAAAAATAACTTTGACCTAAATAAAGCGCGTTTTTTTTAAAAAATATTTTTCAGGGGTCTTCAGAAGGCGTAGATTTTTAAAGATTTTTTTAAGGACTACAGAAGAAGTAGATTTTAAAAGAATATTTTTTCCGACATCCACAGAAGGCGTGTATTTAAAAAGAAATCTGACATCCACATAAGGCGTAGAATTTTAAATATTTTTTTTCAGACATTTACATTAGGCGTGGATTTTTAAATAATGTTTTCAGACATTCACATTAGGCTTGAATTTTTAAATAATTTTTTCAGACATCCACATAAGGTGTGGATTTTAAAATAATGTTTTCAGACATTCACATTAGGCTTGGATTGTTGAATAATTTTTTCAGACATCCACATAAGGAGTGGATTTTTTTGGCATCCACATAAGGCGTAGATTTTTGAAAGAATAATTTTTGGGCATTCCCAAAGGCGTGGATTTTTGAAAGAATAATTTTTGGGCATCCCCAAATAATATCATCAAAATGCCAAATAATGGGGGTACCGAGACAATGGGTCAAAATATGAGGTACGCATTCAAAATACCTAAACTCTGCGAGAACTCTTATATAGTCTGTCTCATGATGTATTGTCCCATTAGAAAATTAAAAGCAAAATTAAAAACACACATGTTGGAAACTAAAATCAGAAATTAAGGAAACCGACAATTAAATGGGATTTTAATTGTGCCCCTGAACAGTCGAAATATCTTTATTCATCAGGAACTCGGAATATACAATCCATAAAAAACCGAAAATTTAGCGGGAACTTTTTATGCGGGTTATGTCATAGGGACTTATATTTAACACTTTCCGGTAGAATGTTCTATAACCACTTTTAATCCAAAATTACAGCCTACTCGGTACTGGGCCGAAAATGTGAAGGTTTCACTCTCAAGGTATGTATAAAAATGTTACCTTTTTTCGATATTCTTTAACAGCCAAATACAAAAATAATGAAAAGTCATATATTTATGCTATACAATGTCAACTTTCGTTTGAGGTTAATCCCCTCTCCTCTTAATCGGATATTCCGCAATAGAATCTAATTCGAATATTGAATGGTAACACACTTTCAATACCATTTTCCTAATGATTTCGAAATATGTATATGGCACATACATAAATCAAAGACGATAGTTGTGTCAATGTAGGGTATCGCAGATATTTCCATTTTAATATTTGGTCACTGATCAGCATAAAATTTAATCTACCCGCAAAAAGGCTAAAAATAAACTAAGGCACTTTTGTTAAAGTTTAAAGTTTACAAGCAAGCAGCTAACACAAGAGTTTCTACAAAAAAAAAACAAAAAATCAAACCGGCCGGTAAATCATTGGATGAGTTTGTGGTGGATGTTGTTGTTATTTGTTTAATGTTCATTGTCTTCACCTTCTTCTCGGTGTATATGGTAAATGTTTTTTTTTTCTATTATCCACACAACTGGGCGAAGGCGACGGTCCAATGAACCGAACAATCAACAACTAACTAATGCTGTGAAACAACATACAGCAGACGACCATCATAAAAACTATTGTCAGAAGGCAGGATGGAGTTAATGGCGCCTGTTAGGAATACTTTTTTTCGACCGCAACTATATTTGTATACATAATTATAGGATTAAATTTCTGTGTTCACCCCACAGGACTTCTCTCTTATTGAAAAGTTTTTTCCTGATTCTACTTCAATGCATCTTACCTCAAAACCTGACAGAACTGATGAATAAGTTTTACCACAATGCATAGTCTTCGACGTATAAAGAGACCAATATTATCCAACCCACCCAATAAAATCGGAATTTTGAATTTTAAGGAAACATTTCCAATAAATATGGTTCAACTTCATATCTGGCCACTCTAAGGCCCTCTTAGCAAGGCCATCTCAGCTTCCTCCCCTTTTGTTTGCTGGTCTTTTTTGGAATGAAACGAACATTTATGTTGAAAAATGTTTGTTCGTCTCTCGTCTAACGCCTTAGTGTGTTACTTACTTTTCACTTTTTTTAAGGCGAACTCAGTCAGTAAGACACATTTTCCCCACACTTACCCGCCTTTGCCCTACGTCTGTCGTCGGTATGACCGATATATTTGAAACTAAAAACCCAAAACATGAATAAAAAATGACGCCAGCAAAAACAACGACAACAACTATGACCGAAATCACCAAAAACTAGACACAAAAATTGGTTTAAATGCTGCCGTGCTCTGCTAGCGGAGGTGTGTCTGGAATTTTGAACTTTACCAATTCCACACTAACAACACAGCACAACTGCGCGGTCTCTATGCTGAACTGCATTACAGCTTGTCGTATCGCATTGAATTGCATTGATCTGTTTTGTGTGTGTTGTGGCTTTCTGCCCGGTCTTGAAGTCATATTGTGTGGCAGAATGCCTTTATTTCTATCTTTCTGGCCAAGTTGTGACTTTTTTTGTGGTGGGCAAAAGCGTGTCGATTCTTCTGCCGGTTTTCTGTAGAGGCGGCGATATTTTCGTGATGTTCATTTGTTTACATTGTTAGATTGTTTTTCAGGAGAGATCATTGTCATCCTCTTCGCTGTCGTTTGACTTGTGACGAGTATTATTATTTTTTTTGGTTGAAAATGTTATATTTTTTTTTAAGTTTTAATATTTTTTTCTGCTATTCAGCTGTGATCGCATAATTGACCAATTTGTAATTTAAAAAAAAAAACACATTTTCGACATTTAACGCTGTTATGATGTCTAGAGTTTGATTAAAAAATAGTAGTAATATTGTGAATACTCTAAATGGAAGCATTTATGGGTGAGTTACACTTGAATAGAGTGGCTATTCACGTTTTCACATTAAAGGTATTCGTTTCTATATCCGCATAACCTCAACGGGAATTGCCTTATTGAAATGTGATGAATTGGCAATATTATAATATTAAAAGGATTTCCATGAATTGTGTTTCCGCAATTATACAAATAAAATTGAATATAATATAAAAGCAGTAGGGAAAGTTTAAAAGTCGGACGCGGCCGACTATATGATACCCATCACCACTTTGGGTACATAGAAGAGATGCTAATATGTGCAATACCTTAAAAATTAAATCGTACGAAATTAAATATGAGATCTAATTAGATATCTGAACCGATTTCAATCAACCCATACATATACCATTGTGAAATCTATAGCATGTCAGTCGGGCAGAGTTGGATTCTTTGGCGTATGAAAGGAAGCACAATTATCTATGGGAGCTATATGGCAGCGATTTTGGTATCCTGCAGCGCAGTGCGCTCTCGATTAGTGCATGAACTCAGACGAAGACATATTTTAAAAAACCTATACACGTTATTC
Source organism: Musca vetustissima (assembly GCF_032173495.1). Lineage (NCBI taxonomy): Eukaryota > Metazoa > Arthropoda > Insecta > Diptera > Muscidae > Musca > Musca vetustissima. Next base: position 16,253 of record NW_026877016.1, on the reverse strand, counting down.
TGAAGCCATTTCAACAAAACTTAACACACGTCATTGTAGACGGAATTCAATACCATGTGCAAAATTTACATAAAATCGGCGAAAATATATATGGGAGTTATATCTAAATCTCAACCGATTTTTACATATCTTAACACAAATCATTATAAACTCAATTCAATAACCTCTGTCAAATTTCATGTCAATCAAACAAAAAATAGGCACTATGGTGCACCAATTACATAAAAGTGGACGAAGATATATATGAAAGCTTCACACTCAACATTCCATCTGATACGCTATACAAGACTTCGTGTCAATCGAAAATAGGGGCTTTGGTATTCCGATTATTTAAAATGTGGCGAACATATATAAGGTAGCTATATCTAAATCTGAACCTATTTATACAAAACTTCACACACGTCAATCTGCACTTCATTAAGTGCGCTGTGCAAAATTGTGTTTCAATTGGACACAAATTGGGTGAACTATTGTGCCATTGTCGACCTCACAAAAAAACTGACATATGGATAAAGAGGATAAAAAACATCCTTACAACAAATGTGTCAATACTCAGACGTGAATTCTACAAGCTAAGCATCCTCCGCTGCAACTATTTCGCGAACGACATCTACGATGCTAGTACTAGCACGGAACTTTATTTTCCAAATCCAACCCCATTACGAAACCTGATGCTTCACAGCAGGAAGAAGTTAATGAATTTTCCATTGGTACAGAGATGCCTAGAGACAGTGGGTACCTACCTTAGGGTCTTACACCACGGTGCTGTAAACACTAGTTAATACAAAGCGTCAACTAACACCTCCACACCAAGAATACAGGTACCAATTGATCACACGTATGAGGAGCGTAGCCCATCTACAACTCCTGCCTTTCTATGGGGCTAGATCCGCAAACCTAGGGGCCCTGACACCCATAGTACGGAAACCTTCGGTCAGGTTCATAGCCGAAGCTATTACCAGTAGAGGGCCAAACAGTTCGAGACTGATCACCCAAATATGTACTATAGCCTCTGCCCAGCTTAATAACCAAATCTACTACCATAAGAACTAATATTTGCTCGCAGAAGTGACCACCACCAAAGTCCAAAGTCCGGTAGATCATATCGCATATGTAAGCAGTCCCTTCTTGACCTTTAAGATGCTAGCTCTACGCACAACCTTCAAGTCACGGGTTGCTCCCCTAACATGACCTACAAAGATTTTGTAAACACTGTCCTACAAACGAGCATACTCGATGACATCATAATTCTCTGAAGGGTCTGAATCCTACGCCAGCCCACCGAAGTGGTAGCATAACCAAATTCCCCGGCACCATTAAAAATAATATTTGCTTGCTCTCTACAATGGAATAACCTTTCGCTGAGAGACTTTTTGATTGAAAAACATAATACCCTGCACCACAGTGTAGTGAAGGGTATAAAAATTCCTAACTCTTTTACAAGTGACCCTCGTTAACATCCTATTGGAGGTGATGACTGTAGTACTTCTGGGAAAATGGAGCCAGGGATCTCTGCTCATCCAGAACTTTTGAGGACACCGCTAAATGAAAAAAGATTCGTCGTGCAAGAGAAGGCAAGGACGTGTCCGTCCTTAAGTGTTAAATAGATGGATGACATTGTAAATCGATGCTAGGAGAAAATAAAGAAACCTGAAATAAAGAAACCATGAAATCATTTAAGTGGGAAGATCGGTTGAAAAATGAGACATATGATCGTTATTGGGTCAGTAGTGATCATTACATTCAATTCGCAGTATAAATCCATATAATAACGGAATTTGGGAGGTAACCGTTAACCATGTGGATCGTTGAAAATATTGCGAGCTCCACCGTGATTTCAAAAAACTGACGATCGTACCAAAATCGACGTAGAATTAGAGTATCCAAGATTCGTATTCTCTCTCTCTCTCTCTCTGTCGTCAGTTACTTGTACAAGTAAAACACATATTGTCAGGATTTTAAATGTTATCATCCATTTAAGGGATCCCACTCATTCTCGATTTTAAATTTCGACAATTTTTAATCTTGCCAGCCGGTTGAGCATACATTATGTTAAAGACTTGCAATTTTGCATACATGTATTTGAACATTTAAAGAAGAAGAAAAATATTTTTTGGAAAATCGCATATTTTCAACCAAAAAACCAGCTGGATAATCTTCAACAATTACATTTATATAGTTTATACGATAGTTATGTATTATTCATTGTTAGTTTTTGAGTTATCGTGCCCGCCATTCGTAAAAACACTGTTTTGAGATAAACGTTTTATGTTTTGAGAATCACTCATAGAGAACCACTCGGAAATCATTACCGCCATCGAAAAGATTGACCTTTCTTTAATTACAGAAAAGACAATTCCAATGGCCTTAAGAAACAGGGTCGATTTTTTGTTTCTCTATAGTATTTTTGTTTCGCTCTAAATAACATTCAAAGAAAATTAAAACTTTTATTTATTTTTCTTAAACTAGTATAAAGCTTTATTTACACATCTTATAAATATACAAATACTTATTTCATTTTACACTGACTATATTCCCTGAGTACATATTGCTATTGCTACAATAAAACTTCATGTAAATTAAAGCGATTTAGCATTCTTCTTCTCTTCTTCAACTTGTTCCTGGGCAGCTTTAGCAGCAGCCTTGGCACCTTCAGAGATTTCCGACAAAATGTTCGTACCGACTGGAATGAAACCATTCTTACCGGCTGTATAGTGTACTTCGATTTCACGACCCTCTTCATCGATATAACGATATGAGCCTGAAACCTCAAGAGCTTCATCTTCAGTGCCGGCATCTACAACATGAGCGGTTTCTTCACGGAATGATTTATCACCACCCTCGTAAGTGAATTGGAAAGAGCCATCGGGATTGTTGACACGTTCGTATTTAAGCAAGGGAATAATTTCACGTTTTTCGGTGGTGCTTTCAATGGCAGCAGCGAAGGCGCCGGTAGCAAGAGCCAAGATGCAGATCTAAAATAATACAAAGAAAAGAATTTTTAAAATTTTGAAATTAGGTATTTTTGGAAATAATAATATATATATATATATATATAAATACATTAATTATCGAAAATAGTTAGTCATAAGACCTATTAGGATTAAATATATTTCGTTTAATTTTATATAAATTCAATTGACTTGAATTTGGAATAAACTAGTATCGCCGATTTAAACATTTTCAGCGAGGAAAAAGGTCTGTAAATCGATTCGGTTAACATTCCAGATTCCTGTGAAATAAAAAAACTTCGTCTAACATGGTCTAAGTGTCTGTATTTGTAATTTTGTATTTAATTGTCTCAGATCACAAACCAGCCAGCAGACAACTTACAATGACAATGTCATTATATAAAGGTTCGGGTTTTTTCTATTATACACAAGCCGAGCTATAAATCTCGGTAAATCTTAATTTTAGCTCAGGTGTTAGCATAAGATTAATTTTTGGAATATCCAGTTTTGGCTCTATTTCGCTTCAAGTCATGTGGAACAGTTCAATTAACCATTATTATTGCCAAATATGTTAAGTACCATTTTTTCAGCATCGATTTAAGACGCAATTTATCATTTAGTTAAAATACACGTTTTAAACCCCAATTCCAAAAGTTAATTATTAGTCATACACAAAAATTAAGCAATCCATAACATGTGTATGTATGTAAAATATACATACATATATGTAAAATTGATTATCTTCACTTAATTACAAACACATGTATTAAAAATCGATTATTTATTATCTATAATCTAAACAAAATCTATTCACTTTTCAAAATCAATTCAAGATCACAAATATTTTTCAAAGTCATTTATAATTTACAATTACACGTTAGCACCACCACCATCAATTGTCACTGTCACATATATTAACTAATTTATTAAATCAATATGCTTTGGCCACTTACGAATTTGAACATTTTGCTTGTTTATTCTTTTGGTTAAGATCTTCTTCACTGTAGCGATGTCGTAACTAAACTTATTTCCAAGATCCAGAAATCCAGCATTTTTATACAAAAATAAAGATAAATTATACAGATGCTGAGTTTCTCTTATCTCCTCTCTCGTTTTGTTTGTTGTTCTTCTATTCACCTGATTACGGCATCAAGTCATGGTTCTGAAGATTTCGACAATAACAAAACTAATACGCACAACAACAAATTATAATGGCACATCACATTAGCATCCGCCCAATACTCCAACAAACATAATGACTCTAATTACAAAATTGACTACGCTCATGTATTCTGCCATTAGCAGACGAAGAAATAAAAAACGCTAACACGAGAGAGAAACAAGTAAATTTTCAACGTATTTTTTTGGTTGTTTGTTGTTATCAGATTTAATAATGAGTTGTTGTTTTTATTTTTTGGTAGTCATAGCTTGAATGAAAAAAAAACAACATATTAATTTGCATATATTTACCAGTGACTCAAAATATATTCTTATCAACTGCCAAAAAACCAAAAACCCTCTTCGTTTGTTTTCATTGTCCACCTCACACATATAACTGGTGTGGACGCTTGTGTCTTAAGTCTTTCGTTTCATAGAGAATAAAACGTCACATTTTTTCTATGAAAAGATTCATTCCACTATTTTTAATTCATTTCAAAGAAAAACCAAGAGCTTTAAATCCCTATTCAATTTTATTTATTTATCCAACAAACAGACGCATAATACGTAGATTTGTCATCATTAAGTCACAATAATAATAACGAAGAGCACATCTGTGACTTGAACTGGAATCGTTTTACGTAATAATTTGTTAAGAAGTGTTGTATACAATTCGTAGAATAAGTGACATTAAACGTGCATATTTCAAGTGGCTTTTTTGTTTGAAAAATCTCAGAAGTGCACATTTTTGCGTCAGAAATTTGAAATAATGATATTTCAATATTTGCATTTTTCATATGTGGGTATATACACTTTGCTACGCCAAATATTGTTTGCTTTTTGAAATATTGTGTTAGACCCCATGTTTCTTTGGACCAAATTCTTTTCAGAGAATTCGAAGTTTATTTACATATGTCCGTACTCACGATAATTCTCGAAGGGAGTGTCCGAATTCATCCACCCCTTCATTCTGTTGTGACTGATATTTTGTGTGATAAATAACCTTTTGAACTACTCAAACTATATATTTGATGTCAAATATTTTATTATAAATCGATCTTGCCCCACATATGACAAAAATATATTGCTCTACTTTATTAAAGCCCCTCGAAGTCGAATCGTCCCTTTAGGAGAATTCCCAACTGTTGCGTTTTTATTTCAAATATGTATTTATTTTTTTATGAAAAATTTTATTGGTTTCTAATAGTTCTAGCTATTTCTTGTACAATTTTACCTCAATTTTGTGAATTGAGTTGATTTTCCTGTGGGTACCTCCCAGATAAAAAATATATGTTTTCCAAATTCAAAATGTGGAAATATATCTCTTCAATTAAATTTGTATTTATTTGAATTTTGCCTGTTTAATGATCGAAGTTTTGCAATATAAAGGAAAGTTAGGAGAAGGCATATTGGGCTATGTGGCTTTACAAAGGTCCTTTTTATTGCTGACACGCATATTTATCCAGCCTCAATGCTCGTGGTATGGGGGGATCTTTGCCAACAATTCAATTGGTTTTTGTCCGTAGTTACTACCAGTTTAATAATTTAAAGCATGCAAATTCATAAGAAAAGAAAAAAGATACTAAAAAGAGAGAAAACTAGAGGAAAATCTACTACAGTACACACAGAAAAGAAAGAGGATTAATTCTCGTCACAGCATGTAATAATCATGCATATTTGGTAGTAGAATGATAAACCCACCTATCCTGTATATCGAGCCATATTCGCCAAAAAAACGTAACCCTCAAATTTGAAATTTTACAGTAGAAGGTTTCTTTCAATAAATTCAGATTTAATAAAGCTATTATTTTGAAATTTAGAACTATAGTTTTGTTTTAATCTATAGTTCTAAATTTCAAAAAAAAAAAATAGTTTTGTTAAATCTGAATTTATTAAAAGAAACCTTGTACTGTTAAGTTTCAAATTTGAGGGTTACGTTTTTTTGGCGAATATGGCTCGATATGATCCAGATGCAAAATCAAATAAGCATGGCTGTTTTCATGAAGATCGGGCAATATTTAGCGGTTCGAATTGACCCAGACTTATGTGTCAAAAAATGCTAAAATTTGTATTCACTTGAGTATAACATAGACCTGAGAAGTTGATAGTATATGCAAGAGGAGTGATTGACCTTTAAATTTATACCGATTATAGTGTTGTATGTACTCGGATGTGGCAGTTATGTGTTAAGATATTGTTTAGCATTACTATTAATCCACTATAGGGCGAAATTGTACATGAAGTTCCGGTTATGGTCAAGGATGACACCTATAATTTTCGGAGATGTTGAGGCGATATTTAGGGGGTGCAATGAACTGAAAACTTTTTGTCAGATTTTCTAGTCGCTCTAGAGGCCTTTATTATATGCAAAATATCAAAGAACGTGTGTTTAGCTGATGTTTCCCGAGCCTCTGCGATCCACGTGAACCTTGCATGTTACCCGTCTTGTGAGCTAACGTCTACGCGTTAATAATAACAGACCTCTGACGTCACTACCATAAATTACAGAAGGTAATTTATTTGTTGAATAGAAAAGAAAGAACCATAAATAAAGCCAAGAATCGAATAGATTTACTAATATCTTCTTATGTTTTGTTTTCATGTAATTTCTTAACATTTCATTATATTTACACCGCGTATCCCCACTTACACCATTAACTGGTTGGGAGTTCTTGTTGTCGCTTCAACCCGCTCCCTCGCATCACCATCCATATATGGTAGCTTTATCGAAATCTGAACCGATTCTTACTAATACGACGCCTTTTGACGTTGGATCTTCCATTTTTCCATTGCACATATTTTACATACCACACATTGATCGCAAATCATACACGCCTCAGTAAAGTACAAATCATGGTGTTCGCTTCTTAATAATTTGATGTGACTTTATTCAGACATTGTAAAATACTAACCGGTGAGCGGACCATACCCAATTACCACTGGACTTTAATTTTCATTACTTCTAAATCTCGATTTTGTATATATTTTCGACTCTTAAAATACTAAACAATCATAGAAGAGATTCGTAAAGAGATTTGAAATTAATTTTTCGTTAATTAATTAATATTTCTTCGTACTTAGGTTGACAACTTCTCTGCAACCTGTCTTCTTGGAGCAAACATGTTCGCCATAGAATGAAAATTTTAAATGTTATTTTTTTATGTTTTTCTATTTGCACTACAGGTCCAAACATGATCCAAACACCATAATGTTTGGACCATCCTCCACCATAAGGATGAGATTCAAAATATGTAAAATTAATGAGGGCTCCTAGAAGAAAACCAACGTTATGATAAGACCTTGAATATACCGAAAAAGACGTAAGAAAAATATGATATAAATTCTCGTTTTATGGGGCTACACCAAAACGGGGATCAATATTCAAAATTTTGGGTAGTGAAATTTGACAGCCAATTCGGTTGAAAAACGTGTCCAAATTTTCCAAAATACCGAGTTGGTTCAATATTAATAATTATACCCTTCACCACACTGTGGTACATGATATTATGTCTTTGTGCACATGTTTGTAACATGCAAAAGGAATCGAGATAGTCCCATGGTTCCTTTTGAGAATATGCCGCCCGCCTATCCGCCCGTCCATGCATTTTTGTGAACAAAGTACAGGTCGCATATACACTGCGTATCATAACTATAGACGCACCCTTAATTCAATAGGTATGTTAGTTGACAAATAAAATGGACCCATTAAGTTATTGTTCACAATAAAACGATCAAAAACACATATTATTCAACAAAAATAATTAATTTATTCTTTATGATTTCGCCGAATTCTGCACTTTCAAAATTGCTAGTGTTGCATAACTATAGACGCACTTTTACAAAATTAGAAAAATTTATTTTTTAAAACTTAAATAAAATAAAATAACTTTTATAAATAATGGGTAGGGCCTCCCTTATTTTGAATAAGTTCAAAAATCTTATCCATCACACTGTTGATCAAAATTATTCGCAAGTCTTCATCGATTGACCGCCATTCATCGATAATCGCTTCTTGGAGGTAAAATACAGTTTAGTATTGGCGGTTTTCTGCATAGACACGACGAGGCAAGATTCTACTCATGTTCTCGATCGAATTCTGGTCGGAAATTTTAATATTTTTCGATTTTAACCATACTTGAGTATGGCCACATTTATGAACTGGTGCGTTGTCCTGCTAAAAAACGAGTCCTTGATTGTTGCTGCTTTCCCAAAATGGCAATAATTTGTCTTCCAAGACTTGAACGTACTCCATTGAATTCATCCGACAACATGGAAATGTCAAATAATGGCTATAAAATGCTCCGAAGGCCATTAAGGAACCGCCACCGAAATATTGTATTAAGAAATAACGATATTTCGGTAACCGCCACCTTGGGAGCATTTTATAGCCACGGAATGCTTTATTTGACATTTCCATGTTGTCGGATGAATTCAATGGAGTACGTTCAAGTCTTGGAAGACAAATTATTGCCATTTTGGGAAAGCAGCAACAATCAAGGACTCGTTTTTTAGCAGGACAACGCACCAGTTCATAAAAGTGGCCATACTCAAGTATGATTAAAATCGAAAAATATTAAAATTTCCGACCAGAATCCGATCGAGAACATGTGTAGAATCTTGCCTCGTCGTGTCTATGCAGAAAACCGCCAATACTAAACTGTATTTTACCTCCAAGAAGCGATTATCGATGAATGGCGGTCAATCGATGAAGACTTGCGAATAATTTTGATCAACAGTGTGATGGATAAGATTTTTGAACTTATTCAAAATAAGGGAGGCCTTACCCATTATTTATAAAAGTTATTTTATTATATTTAAGTTTTAAAAAATAAATTTTTCTAATTTTGTAAAAGTGCGTCTATAGTTATGCAACACCAGCAATTTTGAAAGTGCAGAATTCGACGAAACCATAAAGAATAAATAAATTATTTTTGTTGAATAATATGTGTTTTTTATCGTTTTATTGTGAACAATAACTTAATGGGTCCATTTTATTTGTCAACTAACATACCAATTGAATGAAGGGTGCGTCTATAGTTATGATACGCAGTGTATGATCCGATTTTGATGAAATTTGCCATATGTCATTTATTTGGCCCAAGCACGAACCCTATAGAAAAAATCGGTTCAGATTTAGATATATCTCACAGACACGCATACATCGACATAGAATTTTATTCTGATTGGGTATTTATATATATACTTTTGTGGGGTTTCCGGTGAATATTTCGAGGTGTTGCAAATGGAATGATACATTTAATAATCACTCCACCAAATTGGGGAGGGTATAAACATTTTGTCCATTTGATCCCATAAATATTAACAGATCATCACCGAAATCCAGAACATGGCAAAATTTCGCAATCGGCGTAATATTTGAAAGTGCGATAATATTAATATCAGAATGTGTAGCCTACTACAAATTTTGAAGTGTAACTTTCACATCCAAATACATACATAAGGCAATTAGTATTATTTTAAATGTACTTTATATGGGTAAATCCCAAAAAAATCCTCATATATTTTTGGGATAATTTGTAATTCTTGAAGGTAGTAATTCCAAATCCAAACCTAAATAAAGTTCGAAGATGGAGAGTATCGGCCCTCACCTTCTGGTATGTCTCCTACAAAATGGTCAACATTTTGCTGCAAATCACGTTTATAATGATTTGAACAACCTAAAAACATTTATTTTTGTGAAACCTAGATCGGTCCCCTCCTTTTGGTATCTCCCCCACAAAGTGTTAGATGTTTAAAACTCAATATTAAGTGAATGGAGTGTCTTTTGTTCCAAACTTTGTACGTGGTAATATTTTTACCAATCCTAGAACAACTATTTATTCGGTACCAACATTTGGTTTCCATATAGTTTAATTTCGTTATAACGAACTTGCCACAAATATACGTAATACCGACGGTGACAATCCTTACAAAAGTTAATACAACTACCCCTGGCAACTTTTACAAAAAAAGGTTCATTAAAGAAAAACAGAAACAGTTTAAGAATTGTCAAAAAGGAGACAAAACTTACCAATTTCTAACTGAATATGTATTTTTTCTGCTAAGCCTATGTTTTGCCTTACTTGGATATACTAATTTGCTTGGTCCCTACAAGTTCGCTATAACCGTACTCGACTGTATTTATATACCATTCATATTACGGTTGAGGGTATACAAATAAATTCTCTTTTAACACTAGAAATACTGGAATTTTGTATATACCTATATTGCCTAGAATTGGTCAAAAAGACCTCATTCTGAAAGAATTTTTATTGTGTAAAGACATTTTTTTACTTATTTTTTAACATTTTTACATTATGTACAATCATACAAAACGTCGTTATTATTTGTTTTCGGTCGGAGGGCTCTCGAGTTTCCCTTTTTGAAAAATAAGAGCGCGGACAAAATGTTCGAAAAACAGTAAGGTTTACTCTAAGAGTGAAATCGACTGGAAATATAAAATTTATTTTTTCCGATTTGTGCGTTCGTTTGTGTTTCTAGAGTAGCAAACGGTCTTCGAAGTTGTTGTACTGATCTGGTCATATAAGAAATGTATTTTATACAATAACTAGCTGGACCCGTGGCGCTTCGCTGCCCCTACTTAAGTGGTTAAGACAGGATAGTTTACGTAGAAAACTATTTGTATGTAGTTTAAATGCTACTTTTTATTGATAGGATTGATATATCGTTAGCTAAAATGCAAAAAGGCGTAACTAACAAAAGCATAATTGTGTAGAAGAAGCAAAAAACTGTTTTGAATGAAAACTATAAACATGTCATGTGAAATGAAAAAGTATGCCCGGCAGGGTGATATTTCATATGAAGAATAATAGACTATAATTTTTTTAAACAAATTTAACAATTTTTTGACCGCAGACGTGTAAAACTTTGTCAACTCATGTAGTTTATTGGCATTCACAATATTCATTCAAAAAGTTAATTTTCAATTTTTTGTTAGTTACGCCTTTTTGCATTTTAGCTTACGATATGTGTTATAGTAGCCCCAATCACTGTTCGACTATATATATTTCGAAGTATAATGTATCAGTACTAATACCGTAGCAGCTGGTTAATGTATACGGTATCTGATTCGATTCAATAGATTAGAAATACATTTTTAAATAATCATTGATTAACAGTGGTATTATTAAAAACAGACATGGCTTGACCTGTCTCAACAGGATTATACACTAATATATTTTCTACAATATTCACATGTTTTGCAATAATCGTTGAAAGACCAATAAAATCCTTCATTCCCATTACCACCTACCTTTAAATCAGTATTCTCATCTGGTTCCCCATTATATGGCTAAGATCCCTTCACATTGTTATATTTTTAACGAACCCAGGTTTAGTCTTCTTCTTAACTCATGGTTGTATCCTGTTCTTAACTGGACATACCTTGGTATTTTTAGAAAACTAATTTCAAGTAATATCCGTCTGATCAACTAAAACTAATTTCTCAAATAATGGACATATTTTGTTTTAAGATTATTATAACTTTTAATCCATCGTCCGCATTTCTTTTCTGGATATCTCCCAATTATTGCTGATGCATACTTTTATTGATGATTATATTCGTTTTCTCCAATGGTGGTAGAATTATTAAAATTAAAAAAAAGGTCAAAACGTCATCATAAATGCAAACGGACGTAATTACAAAAAAATCGAAATTGACTTTTTGTTTGATTATTGTTTGTCTAATCAAACTACATGTTTACACAAAAATTTAGACAACTAACATCAAAAACAGGGATTTTTACGGTAGCCCCCATATAGCGGTACCCCAAATTTAAGGCTTTTCTTCATATTTTTTAACTAATCCGCTATAATTAATTATATTGTTTCCCACTGGGTGTAGAAGTACCCTGTGCAAAGTTCTATCGCTATCGAAGAAATATTTAATGTCTTTAGTGCAACATTTACATAAAATCGGTCGAAACTGTATATGGGAACTATATCGAAATCTTAACCGATTTTCACAAAACTTTACACACATTACTCTAGACTCAAATTGGTACGATTTACAAATTGTAGTCTCAATCAGATAATTATTATTCACTTTGTTGTGCTACAATTGTGTTGTAGTTGCGTCCTTTTGTTTCAGAAAATATCAAGTCAAAAGGACGTAACTGACACAAAACCTTTAAAAACAAAAAAAAAAAAAAAAAAAAAAACAAAAATAAATAAATAAATAATTTTTTTTCAAAAAATAAATACGGGTCTATAGTGCGGATAAACTTTGAAAAAAATTACAGCCATGCTCCATTTTTTGCTTCTTGTGTAAAATTAGTAAAAATGTAGTTACGTCTGTTTGCATTTATGATGACAAAAAACTGAAAGTTTTTTTTCAAAATGACAAAATGTCAAAAATATTACGTCAATAATTTTTCATTTTACACAAATTTTATTCCGATGTGTATGAACATGACAATAGAGAGATGAAAAGAAGTAGACGTTGGCGAAATTATTGAAATGGTGGATTTATAATTACTGATAATAAAACATAGGACAAAAAATTATGAGTTGAAAATTGTGAGTAAATTCAGTCCATTGAATCACCAAAATTTTGATAGGGATGATGCGTATTTGCAACCAATTTACTTAACATATTTTAAAGCGGGAATCTGCAACGCCCCTTAGGATATAAACATAGAATACCTATGCCATTTCAGATTTGTGATTACTTTTGTTGCTATAACTCCACATTCACGCGAAATTTTAGGATTTTATCTAGCCTATGAGTTTTTTAAAGGTGCTGTAAAATTCTCAATAAATTCTGTTGAGCGGTTTTGATTAATCAAACAAAAAAATTATTTTCTCTGTATGTAAATTATTTAAATGCAACGGTGAGTGCATTTTCCCAATCGTACCACGCTCATTTTTGTATAGATTATGTGTTTTTACACCTACTTTATTCAGACAAATTTTGAAGGCCGTACCTGTAACCGTTTCCAAGATATATGCATATTACATGTTTAGAAATTTTGAGGTATGTTTACTATTGATGCTATAACTCTGCAACCACGCGGAATTTTTGAAGTTTATCTAGCCTATGTTACTTTCAGGGCATGCCACGACATACTGTGTAAATCTCATTAACATCTGTTCAGCGGTTTTTGCGTCTATCGGTAACATACAAACAAACAAACAAATTTTTTTCTATTTTATATATATAGATAAAAGTAGTTTGATTATGTAATATTTCACAAGAGGTCAAAATGACCGATTTTAGGCAATATTGGTATTGCACATGTGAAAACGGGGAATGAAAGAGGGGAAGCAGCTACTATGATTAATAAACGTAGTTCTATGTGGTACAAAAAGTCACAAAATTTTAATAAGCTGTGTCATAATATACGCAACTGTATTTGAAATTGAAATGAACGCCTTCGGCTATCTAGTGTTAAATCCACACACACAATTCTGAAAAATCATAAATCGACGATTTCATATTGATATTGCATGCAAATGTCATAATAAATGTATGGTACATATGTATGATATATACTCGTATTTGTCTCCTTTGCTGAATGTCGATAGTTCTTAAATTTTTATTTTAAGGTTTTTATTGTGGTGTAATACAAGGTGTATGCATCAGCTACAACAACGAACATTTTATGTTGTGAAGAAACAAAAACAAAGAAATTATTTTGACAAAAGTTGTACAATTAAAGACAAATTATATCGAAAATAGAAAATAAATGCCCTTAAAAATGTCCATGCTGGTTGGAAACGCCATTATTTTTATATTGTCGCCGATTTCAAGAAAGTCCGTACTATCCGAAAATCGGCTTCCAAAGCTGCCCTTCCAAATATTAAATTGAGATGATTGTCCGGATCTTGGGGACAACTTCTCTTGGAACATGCCCATCTAAACAACTTCACCATCGACAGATTCTAATGGAAGATATGCAACTGAATTTCTTATATAATCAAAATTACTTCAACATAATGCTTTCTAAACCTGAAGAAATAGAAGTGGGTGGCAAACATTCGCTGTAATTTGTTGCCTACGCAACAAACCTCTTTTTTTGCAGAAATTTTGTCGGTGGTTAGCCTTGAGCTAAATTCTTGTCAAAATAAAATTCCCACAAATTCCCAAATTCATGATATAGCCCATGAACAATATACATATATATCATGTTGTAAGTGTTTGAAATGATCCACGACAGGGCTTTAAACTTGGTTCTTTTGGAAGCTAAGAAGTGATCACTTCCCATTAATAAAATCTTTGTTCCATAAACTATTCATCTTCGCATTTGTTTATAAAGTTTTAAAATTTAAAGAAATATTTAAAAAATTTGTTTGACAATTAGATTCACAAACAAAGACGAAAAAACTTTGAAACCATATGATTGTCACATACACTTTATTCAATACACCTTGGTGTAATATAATTATTTCGATTGTGCTGTTGTTACCAACTCTAGAGCCAATTATTATTTTTAATGCGTACTCTCACAATAAAATAGTGTGGGCTGCAAAAAATCAATTTTCGATGTATATCATGCAACACAATCTTTATCGAATGAAACATAAAATTACTGTCAATTTAACTAATTGATTTTGTGTACTGTTCAACATAATAAATTATTCCATAAGCAAATAAGTTAATTGAACGGAATTGTCAACAAATTGCCTGAAATCATGAGACATTCGCATTAATTATAATACGTACATGTGTTCGGCGATGTGAACTGTGACTGTGATTTTATTTTAATATTTGATTTGTCAGATCATAGACCTTTTTTGACTACTGCAAACATACAAATATTTTATATACACAAAATGAGATTTTTCGGATTAACCCATTTCCAAATGTTTGCATTAAATAGGAAACGGGGTTTTTATCGAAAAAGTTATATTATAGTCAACACCAATTTACATCTATATAGGGGAGACTGGGGCACCTTCGGCATCGGGGCACCTTCGGCAATCGCGTTTTCGATATGAAGTTCTCACCGTACATCACTAGTTTCGATACATAGGTATCGAATATCGAAATAAATAACTGACACAAAGTTTGAAATTTTTAGCTAATAAGCTTATTTAGATACATAGGTTTTTGTATTTTTATAGATGTTTCTGTAATATTTCAATTCCATTTCGTAAGTATTTCGTGTATAAAACTTTTAAAATTTTTAAGACAATATTATTAAAAAGTGGTTAACTACGATGTGTATTATTATAAAAATATTTAAAAATATAATCTTTTTACAAATCTGATCGAAAAAAATGATAAAAACTATAAAAAGTACATTCGGGGTACATTCGGCATTTCAAAGTGGGGCACATTCGGCCATATACAGATTGTGCAATATTATTTCCGTAAAAGGTTTTTGAGTTTGTTTTTAAAACTATTCCTTTAATATGGTTCGAAATTGCATATATAAGATCAAACGTGCTTGTATTGACGAAAATGCGATAGAAAACCCCTATTTCTGATGGTGTGTGCGACCTTGAGATGTAAACGTCCGCCGCTCGAAAATAAAGCCATATAATTCAAACATTGTGTGGCGTATTAAAACCTAATAGAGCCTTTAGAGGATCAGAATTTCAACCAGACTGATAGCGATGGCAATTACCCGGCTATGACTATGGTGCCGAATGTGCCCCATCAAATGCCGAAGCTACCCCGGGTTGGGGCACATTCGGCGAATTTGACTTTTTTTAAAAAACTGTAAAATTTTTTAACTAATACTATTTTTTTATATCTTTTTGGTACTATTTTTTATAATTAAGTGTCAGAGGACAAAAATCAGCCATAAATTTGTTATATATGTTGAATAAGTACTGAGATATAGAGCTCTAAAAAAAAAGTGCCGAAGGTGCCCCAGTCTCCCCTATATAAAATAGAAAAAAAATTGTTTGTTTGTATGTTACCGATAGACGCCAAACCCGCTGAACAGATCTTAATGAGATTTACACTGTATGTCGGGGCATGCCCTGAAAGTAACATAGGCTATATAAAATTTTAAAATTCCACGTGGATGCAGAGTTATAGCATCAATAGTAAACATACCTCAAAATTTCTGAACATGTAATATGCGTTTATCTTAAGAACGGTTACAGATACCGTTTTCAAAATTTGTCTGAATAACGAAGGTGTGAATACACACCATCCATACAAAAATGAGC